>NC_084820.1:71618374-71918374 GCF_958449725.1 Rosa rugosa
ATAGCAGTATACCAATGTGCTTCTATATTCAATTGATTTAATGAAAAATACTGTATTGACTACCAACTGGAGATTTTTTTTTTTTTTTTTTTTTTGTGTGCAGCTTAATTGTATGAAGGGTAAAATAGGATTGTGAAATCTTCAAAAGTTGAATGAGGTTCGACTACTGATTTTGGAGGTATGAATAGAACGTAAAAGAAGAAGTTTTTATTGATTTTATTGGACGATGGGCGTTGTGGGAAAATTAGTGAGGTCTAGATAGCAAATTTGTTATCTATAAAAGTAAGTTGGGAGGTCCAAATGCCAACTTTGGTATGAATAGAAGCTCCCATTTACTTTTTGGCAATTTAAACTTTCTATTTTAAAGGTAGATTTTGTGTTCTAAAACTAAACTAATTAGTATTAGTTGTTCTTATCTGTTGTGTTTTGCAACACAACTCTAGATTTATGTTTTTCATCCATGCATTTACTTGCAACTTGACTTAAAGGTAGAGGCTTAAGTTTTTAACCTAGCTAATAGATTTTTTTTTTCCTAATTACAACCTAAAGATTAAACGCGCATGTTTAACTAACCTCACTTATAGGAATTTTCATATCAACCTATGATTCATTTTTCACATCAACCTCTTTCTTAGGTATTCTATATATTTCTCAAAAAAAAAAAAGGTATTCTATATATCATTGCGATTTGACCATATTTCTTAGGTTGAATCTCTAACTTATCCCTATATGCATACACCTATCTATTAGGTAACAATTGGGAATGAACAACCATCAAATTAATATGACAATATACAAAATGAAAAGTTCAAACTTAGAACAAGATACTTTACCACAAGATTCAAGACAGAATGATGAAAAAAGAAAAGATTTGAAAAAACTAAATCTAATGAATAACATACCTTATTAGTAGATACCACACTTTTGAAAGCCAAAAATTAGAAAGAGAATATGATCATGAATGCATAGGTGATACACAAGTTCACAACAATAATTTGAAATTTTTTTTACTTCTTTCTTCTGGTCTTAAGGAACATGAACTAGTATCTCTATAGTTTGAAATCATGGTGCTATATATAAAAGTTTTGGAAAAAAAAAATTGAAATCAAAGCATGCCCGAATTAAGCCATATGATTAACTCTTTCCATATGACCTTCTACAAACTACTAAAGGGTATAATGGGAACACAAAAGTGGCTGAAGATTGTATTAATAGTAAGGAATGTTTCATGATGTGGATTGGGTGTAGATTGAAAAGAAAAAGTGATTGGGTTTAACCTAATAAATCATTGTAAAATTGGGTTTAAAACTAATTTTCTCTTTTTGGTTACAGTGGACTTGTACTTTTTCATGAACAGAAAGGACATGAATAGCTACTGGAAGAAGATCCACTATTGCAGCTGAACTGGCATTTTGTTTCTACCATTTTTATGTTTTTGGTAAATTACTAAAAGCTAAAATACTGGCAATCTTGTTCACCAACTTTCCCAAGTTATATTTCAAATCACAGTGTTATTTAATTTCACGAATTAATTTATTTCTATTTTATCGTTTAAAGATTATTTCCGCAAAAAATCCACCAGAGTGGAGATTATTTGGTAATTAAAAGATATGAAATAAATGAACATTTGACATATAATGAACATGTTATCAAAGTGATCGATTTGCTTGATACTTTTTTTTTTTTTTGAGAAATAATTTGCTTGATACTTTCTAATAGCAACAAAAGTAGGAACACTTAAAATAGAGAAAGGTTGCTAATACTCTTTTTACTATAATGAAGTGTTGTTTATAGTATTTCAGAGTATTAAAATTTCTAAATTAAAACAATTAAATTAGCTCGTTGAATGAGTTATAATTCAATCTAACGAATCCTGACTTCAAAATATTTTAAATATTAAATTGAATATGTAATGTACCATGACTCTTTTTTCATATGCTACTTTTAGACGGTCATCACTTCGATGCGAACCGCTATAACAAAAATACCAAATTGGCGTCGGAGTTTTCCAGTCCAAGAGATTCCGGGTCGGGATGGTTGTTTGAAAAAGTTGGGCCAGGGGAGGCCCAAATCCCCAGCAAAGGGTGACCCGAAGTGTGCCTGGTGCTCTACGTGGCACGTGTTGATTGGCTGTTGGGGCGTGTAGGCGGCAGCCTGGGTCTTCTTTGACACAAAGACAAGAGTCCAGAGCTAGTGGAGATGTAGAACGGAGTTTAGTTTAGTTTGTTGATGCGAAGTTAGAAGATGAAGAAGAAATGGTGTAAACCCAAATGGGTTTCTCTTCTGTTCCTCTGTTTCTCACTATCTCTGCAATTTACTACTGTTTCTCCTCAGTCTCTGCCAACAGATCAGGTAACCTTCATCAGCTACTTTTGCTTTGTGTTGTTTAGTTGAACTAGAATTCACCGAACAAACCCATGCAATCAAAACTTATTAAGAACACAGTGACTGTTTTAGTTCTTTATTGATCATACAGTTTTCAAACTTGGTTGCTTGACCCTCTTTCTCTGTTTTTCTCTTACAGAACTATGAGGAATTTGCAACCACAAGGTAGGAAATTTACAATGTTGAACATTTATATGCATTCAGACAGTTTTTTTTTTTCTTTTGAGTTGGGTCATAAAAGTTTGAAATTCTAAACCTTTATCTATAATTCTGTAACTAATACTCCAAATGGATGTATAGGACTTTTAGGGGGGAGGCATCGGATATGCCCGAGGTACATTGTTCGAGAGAAAGGAGTAAGGCAGCATGGAAAGTAATTGAGGAGGTATTCGAAGGAGATCATGCATATATCCTTTTCTGATTACTGCCATTAAACTAGCGTTTTCACTTATATCTGTTTTGGGATTGCAGTATTTAATGCCCTATGTAGAGAAAGAGCGGTATCAGATTCCGAGAACGTGTAGGTTGCACCCTGATAATGATCTGTACAGAGATCAGGAACAGCACAAAATCCGTATAGATATATATGAATGGCAGTGTGGATACTGTAAGAAGAGATTTTACGAGGAGAAGTTTCTTGACAAGCATTTTGACAACAGGCATCTCAATTTGCTGAATGTGGTAGGTTCCATCTGGTCTTATGCTTTCATGTTTGTTCCTTTCCTCTTTTTTTCTCTCCTGGCAGTGATAATGATGACTAGGTCTTGTATCAATAACTAATTCTTATTTCATGGTATCAACTAAACTAACTTGCATTACATAATGGAGCTTAGCTTGGGAATATAAGGGAAAGAGAGCACTACTCTATGCTATTATACATGAACTTGGTATGCATGATTTACAAATGTAGGTTAGGTTCATCAACCTCAGATTTTGTGACCTTGTGTTCCACCTTAATATTTTGTGATGAAAGTGCTGTTTCATAGGTTTGCTTCATCCCCAGCATTAAATCATTTGTGAAAGTCTAAAAAAATATTCCTTTTATTTCAGCCGATGCTTTCTCACTGTATACTTAAGCTCCTTTCCTAGCTTATTGCATTAAACTATTTGTTTATAATTGAATTCCACATTGAGAATGCAACCCTTTTGTAGCCTAAATGGTCCATTGCTAATGAACACGTGTTATCTCTTGCTCAATCAGAGTCATAGTAGGTGCTTAGCAGATGTCTGTGGTGCGTTGCACTGTGATGTTGCAATGGGTGCTGCTCCACACAAGACCAAGTGCAATCCTGCTGCTGCTGCACGGAATAAACATCTGTGTGAGGTTGCATCTTAATGAGGTCTTATGCATTTAGATTTCAGCATTCATTGTATTCATGAATTCTCCGTCATACACAGGGTCTAGCGGATAGTTGTTTTCCAGTCAATCAGGGTCCTTCAGCAAACCGTCTACATGGTACTTCATATCTTTCTCTATGATAATTACAAAAGCTGTTACAAGTTATTTATCTTTTCTTATGAACTTTTCTTGATGTTTTTTTATGCCAGAATTCTTCTTACGCCAGTTCTGTGATGCCCTCACTTGCACTGGACGCCAGAAACCATTCTCTCAAGGACGCAAGAAGGTGTAGTTTCACTATGACCTGTTATTGAGTGTTCTGTATATTTATTTGCATGCTGACATTATAGTTTTTAGTGGATCGATGCTTTACTAATGGAAGTCATGTTAGGGGCATGGTATGCTTTGTTGTAAAGCATCTTTTTTTAATTATTTAGAAAAATTACGCAAATTAGTCATTAGACATGTGTTTATTGATGGTCTTCTGAGGGAGGCATTTTAGGCAAACCATGGTGCATTACAAAATGAATCGTACGCTTAACTGTGTTCAAGATGTAATACTCTAGGTCCTTATTGATTGTATCCCTTGTTTGTCAAATGTGCAGAAGAGGATGAGTATATCTTACATTGTTATTTCCGTTCTGACTTTGATGCTGCTGCTCCTTTACTATACTTATCTTTACATCTACAGAAGGTATATCTATATTTAAACTTCCTTGTCTGTTCCAGTTATATCTTCTTTTCTGTAAGTTTCACAAATGGTTTTTCTGTGACAGCGGAATTAAAAGGGGAACTCAAGAACTGAAACGAGTCTCACTTACGCAAAGTGGAAGGAAGAAAAAGCCCTCTTAGTTGTTACAGTTCTTCATTAAAAGGAGTCTGCATTCTATCGCAGTGACCAGCAAATGCCGTGTTGTTCCATAATTTTTTTGTATTTTGAGCATTCACTGTTAATTCATTGTAGATTTAGAGGAATCACAAATTTGTTAATGAGAATGACTGAAAGTTGTTAGTTGATCAGAGAACCTCTTTGTAAACTTAAAGCATTCAGACATGCAATTGATGATACCATACCGTCCTTTCATCATCTGACTATCATTGTCTAGAGTTTTTGGCATAAATTATGAGTGGTTTCTTTATTTTGAGCAACTAAAGCAAAGTCGAAAATCATACGAGGACAATGCATCGTCGGCCAACTTGTTTACAAGTACATTGCAGTAGCATAGTAGTTTATAAGGCAAGCAAAATACTCCCTAGGCAAGCAAAATATTAATGTTGATATCAGTATTGTCTCCCTACTCTTTACTCAGATTTCAAATCTTCACTGTATTACGTCTAGAGTGTGTTGTCTTGTGTTACACTTGTGCCGGTAACATTAGTGTCAATGCAAAGCACTTTTCAACTCTCAAAATAAAATTTTAGATTTTGAATTAGTACTTGTTCAAAAGTATCTGATCTCAAGGACTATGGTACGCTGCCGAGACACCATCGATGCTGCTGTGTGGGCAATTGATTTAGGGATTTGAGTATGCTGCTGTGTGGAAAATTGACTTGGGGATTTGATTAGGGGATTATGATATGTTGTAATCATGTTTCAGGATAGTTTCATCAAAATCAGGGATTTGTTGAACCAATGATGAATGATATGCAACTTTAGCCAGAGTAAGTTTTCCTTTTGTTTCTGATATATTTTCCTCGAAATCATTAGTTTCAGAACTAAACTAGTATTTTGATTTCATATTACCTAATTGCTACTTCACCTTCTGTACATCTTTTATTTTATAATCAAAATTATAAAGGGTACTCAAGAACTGAAATAGGCTCACTAATACAAAACTGCAGGAAGAAAAAGCGTTCTAATAAAAGAAACAGTGAGAGAAAACCTGCATTATATGAGTGTTAACACCTAACAACTAAAGCAAAGCCTAAAATAAAACTCCATTGGCTTCTCAAATAAGAACTCTGTATAGCACCCCAACTGGTTAACATGAACATGCAGTGACATAATAGTTTATAACCGACATTGGTATTGAATTACTCCCTACTCTTTAGCTCTAAGGCTCCAAGCAATGAATTCGAAACTAAAACAAGCTGCATCATCCTCCACCAATGCTGCTTCAATTATAGATAAAAGGCTGGGAAAGTAGATTGGTAGCCATCGATTGTAAAGCAGCAGAGCCTAAATCATTTCCTTCTGGTCGGATCTCGCCGGAGTCCATACTTGTTGAGAGTCTTGATATAACTTCTCATGAGGCTAAACTTGTTACTCCCCAAATGATACAAGTAATCCCACGAATAGATGCCAGTCTTATGCAAGTCATCGAAAAGAATCCTGAAACACACCCATTCCACAGTCCACAGTCACAACACTAAACTCTTTCGTATATACAAACTTACTCATGACCTCAATCATTCATTCAATTCATAGTTCAAAACTACCTCACCCCATAGTTTCCTACAGGTTCTGCAGACATGATCCCCACCAGACGCCGCCCCGATATCACCTATCAATCCACACAAAAGTTCACAACAAGCTAAGATCTTTAAACATCTCACAGCAGCAATCTTATGAAAACTTAACCATCTGAAGATAACCACAACAAATTATTACCCTATTGGGAATATAAGAATTTCGACAAAGTTATCAAATTACTTCTCTTTTTTTACTTCTCCCTCTTATTTTCAATGTTATGATAGCAACAATGATATCATAAAAGAAGGAAAAATGATCAAAGAAGTCACCTTTTCACCGGCAATGGACCTAATCTTGGCGTCAACAGCTGGACTGTGAACTCTTAAGAACTCAGCTGACAAGTTGAACACACTGCCATTGCCAAACTCCACCTCTACCTGAATTGAAACGAACCCACATTCAGAAAAATTAACACCAACAGGAATTTGAAGCCTGAAAGTTCAAAACTTGAAACCCAGTTACAAGATTGAATAGATATGGGTTGAAAGGTTACATATTTAGGCGCGTGGAGGGCGAATCTGGTGAGCGGTGGAGCATCGGCGGTAGCGTGGAACCGCCGGACCGCTCTGTGGAGGGCAAGCATTCTTCGTTTTTGGTTTTTCTATAATATGCCCGATTGCTTTTGCAGTGTGTGAATTCGGGTCGGAGTCCGACCCATATCCTTTGCAGTCTCGTGTTTATTAACACGTGTTCAACAGCGTGGTAAAAAGATTTTTCTTTTTCTTTTTTTCTTTGGGTCCAAATCACCAAATGTGGTAGAATTTTTTCGTTTACTAGAATTAGAAATTTACTCAATACAGTAATACACCACCTCATCTTTGACGGAACGAAGAAACTTACTTTTTTTTTTAAGGCAGAACTTGCTTAAATTTTGATTCCCTTGTGTTGGCGAACCTGTGAATTCAAATGATTATCTTTATTTTGATAATTATTTCGTGTTAATAAACATGTCATTGGTGATTTTTTTTTTTTTTTTTGAATAGGATTTGATGTTACCATGAAAACAGGCCAAAGTCTAACAGAACTTACATAAGAAAACCCGGGACAAACCGGATAACCTATCTAAGCCACTTTAAAACTCATTAAAGTCTAAAGGGACGCTCGCTGAACAGCAAGCCTAAAACTAAGCAACAGTAGTCTCGCTCTCTAACGAAGAAATATTCATCTAGTCTAATCTGTCAATCACGCAATTGTGGTACAAATATCAACTAGAAACGTCTTAGAAAAGCCTATAGAAATTACCCCTACTTCAAAAGGCTTGAGTTCAGAATGTATTTATCTTGGATACCCTAAGCAAGTACTTTTTCCTTCCCCTTAGGGTCGGAACTAGCACTTGCCTCAGGCTCTTCAGCAGCCAACAACCTCGACAACAGGTTGGTCTTCATGCTTTTCCTGGAAATCTGCAGGCTCGAAGTGATCTTAGGCCCAACGGCCCAAGCCCAAGCCCGAGCTAAGTGAAGTGAAGCCCATTCATGCTGCCTAGCCATCACCGCCACCGCCACCGCCGCCGCCGATAGCAGGGTCTCCGGCGGTCGACCCTTCCACCAAACCATCTCGTCGTCAATCAACGACCCACCAAATTTGCCGATCTACCTTGCTCTTCAACCGCTATGCTACCTTGACACCGCAAGTAGCTAAGCGCTTATCCAATCAAAGCTAGGCTCCCACCTGCTGCACGACCTCGACGCGAGACGCACCTGGACTCCGACGTCAAGCGCCGCTCCGTCCAATAGTTCGAATCCGGCCTCCCACCTACCGCACGATCTCTATCTGCTTCTTAATCGTCGATCCCCAACACACCTCAGAAA
Organism: Rosa rugosa; assembly: GCF_958449725.1. Lineage (NCBI taxonomy): Eukaryota > Viridiplantae > Streptophyta > Magnoliopsida > Rosales > Rosaceae > Rosa > Rosa rugosa. Next base: position 71,626,380 of record NC_084820.1, read on the forward strand.
ACGTGTCCACTCACACCACCGCCTCTCAGCAAGGAGACGCTGCACTGCTGCTAGACCAACGGATTGCCGCCACCGCTCTCTCTTCTCAACCCTATGTCATTGGTGATTTGAAAATAAAGCAAATGATATAAACATGTATTATTTCGTGTACGTAAACATGTCATTATCTATATTATCTATATCATTATTAAGAACAGAGGCTTTGCAAGTTAAAATTGAAAAAATATACCAAAATAATCCTGAATTATTAATAAACTTTAGTAGTCATAAAATATATAGGGATGATATAGTTACATTATAAAAGAAATAGCAAAAAAGAAAAAAAAAAAAGGTGAAACAAATAAGTACATGGGAAAAACTACCTACCCCATGAAAAACTTTCCACTGAATCTATTTTCTCTGCTATATGCATATAACTTTCTTTTTTTATATATTTTGTTCAAATAACTTTTACGAAAAATTACAATAGAATTTTTTTTTTTTTTTTACACATACAAAGCATATGGTTGCAAACGAGTATCGAAGAAAGTAAGCCTTTATTGTATTACTATTATCCGAATTTTACACCACATTGTCAACTTTAGGAGCAAATGAAAAGTTGTGCATTTTAGACTAATCAAGTTAAAGGGATCCAAACAAGGATGTCATTCCTAATTGTCACCATCTTTATAGTTCTACAATTGACTTTTTATTTTTTTCTTAATATGAATTAGCATAACTAATAACTTGGGACTCTGGGAGAACAATAGTGCAACAAACTCAGTGTCATGCTAGGTGCATGAGATGTATATAGGGCAACTACCAAAGAACATCGTTTTCTTAATCTGCTATACATAATTTAGTCTTGGTTTCATGTTGGAGCAAAACGAGCACTGATAGGATAGGATCATAGTATAGTTTAGGTTAGCCTACTTCCTTGTTATACCATACAGTAGCTTCTCTAACTATCTATTTTAAATCTAACAAGAAGTAATTGACCTTTTTTTATATATTAAGACAATGAGAAACATGAGAGATTCTAAATCGCTTATATATAAGAATCCAGGATAATGCTAATTTCTTAATTAGTTAGTTACATAGAAAATGTATATTCTGATATGCAAACAACATAACTGAAACCCTGAATGCATCTTAAAAACTAGAGTTCTAACACCTAACTCAGTTGATGACTTGATGCAAATTTTCGAATTAGTAATGCATTAATATACTTAGGTTACATTTCGAAACAAAGAAAAAAAAAACTTATGATAAATAGTTATTACTTGCTTGTTATATTAATTACTATACTCTCCAAATGCTTGATTAATTAATAGTCTCGATCTAATATTACTTGCTTGTAATTTTACTGATTAATAGTTACTCTCAAGTTCGAATTTCCCTCCCTCCGAAGATTGAAAAGAGAAGAATTGAAGTTCACTTCTTAGGATTAATACCAAGTGTCCGTACGTAATGCTAGGAGATGATGCATAATTCTGAGAGCCTGAGAGACAGTGATAGTGGTGCTTAGCACGACCTGCATCCATTTATACAGCTTGCTATACAAATTCATCAATATAGAAATGTTCATGTTGTCCAAGTTAAATTGACCCATATTATTAAACGATATGATTGCATAGTTCATCATGACCCGGCCCTGTACTTGGTTTGCCAAAAATTCACAAAGTCAATCTTAAAATGGACACTAAACCAAGTAGTAAAACCTTGAGAGACATCATAATTAATGATATATGTATGATCCACCATTGAGGGATTTATAGTTACTTAAGGGACAAGAAAAAGTAGCACCTCATCATCAGCATTGCAACACTAGAGGGGTCATGGAAATCAAAGTTTTTATTCTTTTAAGCCTCTCTGGTCGGATATATGTTATGCATTACTCAATCTAGCTCCATGATAGTGAAAGAACAAGGACTTCGAAATCATCAGCACACGCGCATTGAAATTAAGATACATTTCCGGAGATTAATGCATTACTCAATCTCCATGATAGTGAAAGAACAAGAACTTCGAAATCATCAGCACACGCGCATTGAAATTAACATACGCATTTCCGGATACTCAACACACAAATTAATACAAGAATTAGTAGTGATCGAAAGAGAAAAACGGATCATGATGGAAAGAAGAGGATCAAGCTCAATCAAAATCACAGTCTGATTAACTGTTGCAACAGCTTTTTAACTTATGATCAGTGATCATGAAACTAAAATAGGGCACTTAGAAGAAAAGGTATGAAATATGTTCAATGGCTACTTTGGTTCAAAAGAAGAAAAGGTCTTGTTCCAGATTGTTGAAGCCATCCCACGAGAGCATGGAATCCACACTCTCAACCCATTGTTGTAGACAGTTCTGTTGCAGTAGCGATTGATCGCCTATAGAAATCGAAGGGTTGTAATTAGACTCTTCCACAGAAGTTGAAGAATTAGTAGTAGTAGTAGTAGTAGCACTAGTGTTGTTGGAACTAGTGGTGCTGCTGTTGCTAACTCCTTGGTTCAACATGAATGTCCCCAAATCCAAGCTCCCACAAAACATTTCGTAGTTTTCCAAAACATCAGGGGTCTCATCAAAGGCACTTAACTCAACCTCATTGGAAAGTTCTTCAAATCCCGTATTCCCATTATCATCATCCTGGAGCAATTTCGGCTCCAAGCCATTGTCTTGTCCTAGTTCTGTTGAAATATCAGTAACTATCTCTTTATTGTCTTCCATGCTTTCTTTTGGCTCAATGGCTTTGTTGCTCACAGAGTCTACACCGAGGAGCTTTAACCTCTTCTTGATCCTTGTATTCCAGTGGTTCTTGATTTCATTATCCGTCCTACCCGGAAAATGTGAAGCAATCTTAGACCACCTGCAGATCAATCAGTTTACTATTAGGCCTTGGTAACAAAATCAGTTTACCCTATTACTTTTTGTGCAAGGACTAAAAGAAAGCGCGCGAATAATATACAATACCTGTTACCAAGACATGAATGGAGTTGAATGATCTGATTCTCTTCTGTTTCTGTAAAAGCACCTCTCTTGAGGTCTGGCCTTAGATAATTGATCCATCTGAGTCTGCAGCTTTTCCCACATCTAAGCAATCCTACACCACCATACAAATGTTCACCAAGTCAAACCATTGTCTCAAACAAAGGCTAATTCGAAGAGAGAGAGATATCGTAAACATGTGTAGACAAATCTACCTGCAAGCTTAGGAACCACTCTCCAGCAATGGATCCCATTGTTGAGGATAAAATTCATGAGCTTGTGATCCTCCTCAATTGTCCATGGACCTCTTTTCAACCCAACTTTGTCACAACAAGGCTGCCTTCCCATTTTTCGCAGACTCAACAGATTGAGCAAAGAAACTGAGAAAGCTTCTAGCTAGCTAGTTCTTTTAATTTGCTAAGTGGACAATAAAGTGGGAAAGGCTAGCCTTAAAAGGAGCCTACAATTCCAAACAAAGATGCTGCCAGTTCATTCAGGCACATAAACAAATCAAAGCTGTTGTTTGAAGGGGAGAAAAATGATTGAATGGAAAGAAAAGAAAAGCATTTGAGTTTTTGATATAGGTATAGAAAAGCTAGCTAGCATGGAACTTTGTCATTATAAAATGGCACCACCCCCTCTATAGAGCCAATTGAATCAGTCCTGTTTTGTTACAGCAAAGAAAAACCAGACGTGGGTCGCCTTCAATTCATTGATGTAAAAACTTTGAATTATTATTTTAGCAACCTAAGTCCCCTCTCTCATTGGCTCTAATGTAGGTAATAAGCCAAGAAAATAAACAATGAGCTTGATTGGGATTCCTTTGTTCCTTTGAAGGCTGCCCACTTTTGTCGTTGGAAGCAACTCTTTAGGCTTTGGGGAGAGAGATGCCTTCTCTAGCAAATGAGACTATCCTAAAATTCCAAAAATGGATTCACTTGGGACTCGGATGAATCAACTAAGTTGGTCTACAGCCTACATCACAGAGTTTAAGTCCTCAGTCAATGTGTCTTAGTTAATTAGCCGAAAAGTACAGAAGTGAAAAAGAGACAAACAGAGCTTCTTAGAATCCTGACCTAATAATTAAAAGATTTGATTCTTGCTCACTTACTAAATAACATCTATACTTCCACCTATTTCATCTTTATTCAATTTCGAGAGAAAATTAATTGATTGAAATACATTGTTAGTTCATTTCTTGCACGCGTAGGAAGTTGTTATACATTGCTTTAGATGCTTTTAAGAGAAGGAACTTTGAGATCATCATTTGAGTTAACTTGTGAATAAGTACATGCATAAATTAAGTAGCATATATATTTGAGCAAGCAAAATCATGCAAAGCTGCAACCAGGCGATAGAAAAAGGCATTGAGAAAAGAGGAAAAACACAAAATGTGAAAATGGGGTAACCAGCAATCTCTAAAATGCCTAAATGGGGAGACAGAAGGGGTCGCTCATGTACGATGATTCGAGTACAGAGCCTACCAGTATGATGTTCTGTGGTGAATAGATATTTTCTTCTCTTATTTTGGGTTTTGTTTCTGTTTTTTTTTATTTTTTTTTTTATGGCTTTCTAAACAATCTTTCACAACTTGCACAATGTTGAAATCGTTGGACAACCAGAAAAGTTAAGATTTCTTGCATACAAATACTCTAATACCATGTTAGATGACCATTAATTGGATCCTAAAATTTTAAGTTGTCGAAAAATAAATTAACAATGTATGTCAGACTAAACATAATATGATTTAGAAGAGAGTTTGAAGGGGAAACACCAATATACTTGGTTGAACTGAGAAGATGTCTCTGTACATTGAAAAGTATGAACTTCAATAATGCTGTTGAATCAATTAAAATATGGGAAAATGATTCCACTAATGGTTGACATACTTACCTCCCTAAGCAATATGCAAAATAGTTTATATTACCAAATGGAACAATGATTTGTAGACTTTAGTTTGGTTCATGCACACGAATATTCTCCATGATTTTTTTTGGAGATGCAGAGTCATCAGAAACACAAACATTTGGGGCCATAGTCTGCTGTGTGGAAAACATTATCTTCATGTTCCTGAAGCTAGCTCACCATTCTTGATTAATTATCAAAATTTAATCACATTTCTTCTAATTAAATTCTCGAATAATATCGGCTGCACAACATGGAATCATGGATGTCATGTTTTTTCGAAGGCTACAGACATGCAATGCAAATTGACCTCCCGAAATGGTGCCTGGCTTAGTGGCTTTTGACATTTTCGAACGATTATTTCGACTAGAGTTGCAAAATTGAATTGTATTACTATAACCCTAACCCTAATATTATATATGTTTGCAGTTATGCTTAGAAATTAAAATAAATATCCCTGACATCATTGTTGGTGAAAGAGGTCAAGAACAAAGATCTAGTAGCTGGTGACAAAACTGACGTCCAGTTGGAAAAGCATCTAATAGCTAGTAGTAGCACGCTGCCAGAGTACATAGCTCTGCCTAAGCAAACAAGCTAGCTAGTTCACAAGCAAGTACTACTGGATAATCTTAGCAGAATGTACCGATAACTTGTCGATACCACACATTATCAGCCGCAGACCTACGGGTGTCAATGAAGGAAATCACGGCAACTCAAATTTTTGTTTTAGACTTTTAGCTATTGAAATGGTCAACAGGGTCATTTGTTTTTCTTTTTCTCAAGGGTGTGAGAGCAATGCGTTTGAATATGACTGAAAAGGTAAGCAAAACAAGCTACTGTGTGCACTAGTAGATCAAAGGGAATGCCAATGAAGGCAACCGTCGACATTACTCAACATGTTCTTAAAGAACAAGGAAAAATATGTTCGATGATTACTTCAAAGAAGTTGAGGCAATAATAATTCGGCAATTAAAGCAAGCTAGCGTGTATGCTGTTACATCTCGTCTTGAGGAAGAAAATTTCTTAGATTATCTCTTGTCACTAGTGATTGCTAATTACTAATCAAAACGGCTAACATAGGACATGAGAGATGCTTTTACAGATTCGATGGCGCCAAAACAATCAAAAACGACTTATTCTTAATCAGCAGTATGAAAACTAGGCCTAAAACAAACAATGGTCCAGTCCGTGGTGATGGACTAGGTTGAAGGGTATCTAGGTTGAAGAAGAAGAAGAATGAGGAATAATTGTCGTGTATACAAGGATGAGTTTGAATGGCCATTGCTCCCATTGGTGTCCTTCATATTTTGCATCTTTAGGTACAAGTGTACAACTACTATACTACAATTCCTATACTTAAGTCGCTTTCACGGTTTCACCTCTCCGGTCTGGTCCTAGGTTTGATTTCATCCCAAGTCCTACAAAGCCCAAACTCCTGGCCGGGCTAGAGCACGAGTTGGTGGTTGGGCTTTTCAGTTGTGTAGGTTTTATACTCTTTTTTGTTTCTTGAGGCAATAAGGTTTTATACTGTGTCAAAGCATCTCAATTATTATTTCTCAAAAAAAAAAAAAAAAACATCTCAATTATTATTTTTTCATTATAACACAATCAAGTCATGACTCATGAGACTCATATTATTACTGGAAGGAAAAACTTACACTCGGGTGACATAAAACCAACATAGATGTTTTATTTTAAATATTAATTTGGTCCTTATTTTTCACAATTTAAAAAAAGATTGCAGCGAAGCATATACAGTTTAGAAGTTATAGATTTGAAAGTCTATACTCTATCCACTAGTCTTTAGCCATACTCGAAGCATGATTTCCCTAATTTTGACAGACGTAGATACAAATGAGATGAATTTCTTTTTGTTTAGGAACCCCAATTAAATCTAATTTGTCAGCATGTTGTATTACAGTGGTTCCAAACTAGGTGTGGTGATGCATTTCCACTCCCTTGTTAGATTCACTGAATTGTATTTATGCTATTATGCAGAACCAAATGCTTGTTTATAAAGAGGTTTATTGATTTTTAGTTGTGTCCCTTTATATTTTTGACACTGATGCCATCATCTAACACTCTTGTGACAGTGATGAACCTATAGATGAGACGCAAAATTTAAGTATGTAATACGCTGCATTGATAAAGCAACCATGAAGAGTCCACATTCTTCTTTCTTCGTCTTCTCATTTTGACCTCAACCTCTTCTTCTTAAAATGACCAAGAGAGAAAAAAAGAGAAAGAAAAAAAAATCCTAAAACTACATCCCCACAATTTCCGCAAAGTATAATGTACTGCAGTTGGTCTTGCAGAGGATAAAAACCCCCCATGACATGCTCTCACAGCCACGAATATACCAACTCTATCTCAACGGTTGCACACTTTCTTGTTGGAAGAGATTGTTTGAGTTTAGGACTGTTAGAATAAAGACCTATTCTTCAGGGTTTGTTAGAGTTGTTTTAGCTATTTGAATTATTCATGTTATCTGAACCACTAAGCAAAGTATGTGCGAAGTGGGCTGCAATTTCTCATTCTTGTTAGATGTAAGGCTTTATAAAGCCAAGAGCTGTTTCAATAAAGGGTAGATCATTCACACCAATTGTTTGTATTCTTGAATTGTTCTTGATACTTTACATTTGGTATCAGAGCCCCCACTGGGCTTGTAGAAAAGGAAGCAGCAGTCTTCGAGTGGTCAAAAGCTGAGAGAATGAGTGAGGACAAGACTCTGACGAAGATCCCTCACTTCGATGGTCATTATGACCACTGGAGTGAACTGATGGAGAATTTGCTTAGGGCAAAGGGTCTTTGGAGCTTGGTGGAGAATGGCTTTGAAGAGCCAAGAGCAGGGACGATGCTGACTGAGGTGCAGCAGACACAGCTTGATGATGCCAGAACCAAGGATCACCAAGTCAAGCATTATCTCTTCCAGGCACTTGATCGAACTGTCTTCGAACAAATCTTGGACCGTCGCACAGCCAAGATTGTTTGGGACTCGATGAAGCGGAAGTTTGGAGGAAATACCAGGGTGAAGAGATCTCTTCTCAACTCACTAAGAAGAGAGTTTGAGGTTCTAGCAATGAAGAAGGATGAAACCATCACTGAGTATTTTGCAAGAGTGATGACGGTCTCCAACAAGATGAGGAGCAATGGAGAAGATATGCCTGACTCAAAGATTGTTGAGAAGATCCTACGAACTCTAACTGAGAGATTCACATATGTTGTAGTGTCAATCGAAGAATCAAAGGATACTGACAACATGTCCATCGATGAATTGCAGAGTTCGTTGGTGGTACATGAACAGAAGTTTCGAAGGGCGAGTAATGATGATGAGGATCAAGTTTTGAAGGTAGAGGACCGGACTGGAACGAGAGGCAGAGGAAGAACACCTCCTAGAGGCAGGGGACGAGGAAGAGGAAGAACAACTTTCAACAAAGCAACTGTTGAATGTTATAAGTGTCACAACTTAGGACATTTTCAATATGAATGTCCAAAGTGGAACAAGGAGGCAAATTATGCAGAGTTAGAAGAGGAAGATGAGCTGCTGTTGATGGCATATGTGGAGCTACATGAAGCAAAGAGAAGTAATGCATGGTTTATAGACTCTGGATGCTCAAACCACATGTGTGGGAATCAAGGTATGTTTACAAGTTTGGATACAACATTTTCACATACTGTCAAGCTTGGAAACAATACTAGAATGAAGGTTATTGGGAAGGGAGTTGTGAAGTTGATTTTGAAAGGAGTTAGCTATGTCATTGGTGATGTGTATTGTGTACCTGAGCTCAAGAACAACCTCTTGAGCGTGGGGCAACTTCAGGAAAAGGGATTGGCAGTGTTGTTTAAGCATGGTGTGTGCAGTGTTTATCATCCACAAAGAGGAAAAATGGCGGAGTCCATCATGAGTGCAAACAGAATGTTTGTTTTGCTAGCTGAACCATCTGTCACAGCAGAGGAAGAAAGGTGTCTCCAAACTAGCACTATGGACCAGTCAAAACTCTGGCACCATCGTTATGGCCATCTTAGCTACAAAGGTCTGCGTACCTTGCAATACAAGAAAATGGTGATTGGATTGCCACAAATGATAGCTTCAAGTGTCACTTGCGAGGCATGTATGAAGGGCAAACAACATCGGACTCCAATTCCCAAAAAGAGTCAATGGAGAGCAACTGAGAAACTGAAACTAGTTCATGCAGATCTTTGCGGCCCTATCACACCAGCTTCTAGCAGCCAGAAGAGGTACTTATTGTGTTTCATAGATGATTTTTCTAGAAAAGCATGGATTTATTTTCTATTAGAGAAGTCAGAAACATTCTATCACTTTAAGCATTTCAAGATACTTGTGGAAAAAGAAATTGGAATGCCTATTAAATGCTTGAGGACAGATAGAGGAGGAGAGTTTAACTCTGCAGAGTTCAATGATTTCTGTAAGCAACATGGGGTGAAGAGACAATTGACCACAGAGTACACTCCACAACAAAATGGAGTGGCCGAGTGCAAGAATCGTACTGTGATGAACTTGGTGAGAGCTATGTTGTCAGAGAAGAAAGTACCTAAGCTTTTCTGGCCAGAGGCAGTTCGGTGGACAATTCATGTCTTGAATCGATCACCTACCTTGGCTGTGAAGGACATGACCCCAGAGGAGGCATGGAGCGGAGAGAAGCCATCAGTGGAGTATTTTTGAGTGTTTGGATGTGTGGGACATGTCCACATTCCAAATGCTAGGAGAACCAAGCTTGAAGATAAAAGTGTGAGCTGCGTACTACTTGGGGTTAGTGATGAATCCAAAGGGTACAGAATGTTTGATCCAGTTGCCAAAAAGATTATTGTGAGTCGTGATGTGGTCTTTGAAGACGATCGTGTGTGGGATTGGGATGCCAGCTATGAAGAAGAGCAGTTGATGGAACTAGAATGGGGAGACAACATTGAAAGGAACACAGATGAAGAAGAAGAAGCAGTGGAAGTCGTGGATGGATCCGAGAATGATTCACCAGCTCCTGAAGAGGATTTGATAGCAAGGGAGGGCAGAAATCGACGTCCTCCTGTGTGGACGGCAGACTACACTTCCGGTGAAGGTTTGTCAGAAGAAGATGAAGCAAACATGGCACTTATAATGTCGTCAGATCCTACAAGCTTTGAGGAAGCTGTCAAGAGTTCGAAATGGAGGTTGGCTATGGATGAAGAAATCAAGTCCATTGAAAGAAATCAGACCTGGCACTTAGTGGAACTACCTACTGGAGCTAAGAAAATAGGAGTGAAATGGATTTACAAAACCAAGCTAAATGAGCTTGGTGAAGTCGACAAATACAAAGCAAGACTGGTGGTGAAAGGCTACTCTCAGCAGCATGGAATTGATTATACAGAAGTGTATGCACCTGTGGCTAGAATGGATACAGTAAGGATGATCATAGCTTTTGCGGCTCAAAGAGGCTGGAAACTCTATCAATTAGATGTGAAGTCTGCGTTCTTACATGGGGAGTTGAAGGAAGATGTTTTTGTAGAACAGCCGAAGGGTTATGAGAAGAAAGGAAGTGAGCAGATGGTGTACAAGCTGCAAAAGGCTCTTTACGGACTAAAACAAGCACCTAGGGCTTGGTTTAGTAGAATAGAGTCCTATTTCATCAAGGAGGGTTTCGAAAGCAGTTCCAGTGAGCAGACACTTTTTGTCAAGAGAAAGGGAGGTAAAATTATCATTGTGAGCATTTATGTTGATGATCTTTTGTTCACTAGTGATGATGAAGAGATGTTGTGTGAATTCAAGTGTTCTATGAAAAAGGAGTTTGACATGACAGACTTAGGTAAGATGAGATTCTTTCTTGGAATTGAGGTGCTACAAAGGTCTGATGGTGTAATTATATGCCAAAGGAGTATGCAACTGAGGTTTTGAGTCGATTTGGGATGGAGGGTTACAATTCTGTTTGTAATCCTATTGTTCCAGGGCAGAAGATTGGTAGAGATGAAGATGGCGTCAAGGTGGATGCAACTCAGTTTAAGCAGATGGTGGGGAGTCTGATGTACCTCACTGCCACTCGACCTGACCTTATGTTCATTGTAAGTCTCATTAGCCGTTTCATGGCAAGGCCTACACAACTACATTTTGCAGCAGCAAAGAGAGTCTTGAGGTATTTAAAAGGGACTGTGAACTATGGCGTGTTTTACAAAAAGGGAGGAGCTAGTGATTTGGTGGCTTTTACTGATAGTGATTATGCTGGGGATATGGAGGATAGCAAGAGCACCTCAGGCTATGTGTTCATGATGGGTGGAGGAGCAGTAGCTTGGTCATCAAGAAAACAACCCATAGTCACTTTGTCAACCACGGAGGCTGAATTTGTCGCAGCTGCTGCATGTGCCTGCCAGGCTATTTGGATGAGAAGGGTACTGAAAGAGATCGGTCATTTACAGGCAGAAAGTACTGTGTTGATGTGTGATAACACTTCAACTATAAAGCTGTCCAAAAATCCCATTTTACATGGCCGTTCCAAGCATATAAGGGTAAGATATCATTTTCTTAGGGATCTTACTAAAGATGGAAGTGTTGAGTTATTATTTTGTGGCACTCGAGACCAACTTGCAGACCTGATGACTAAGCCTCTCAAGTTGGAAACTTTTCGGAGACTTCGTGAGGAACTGGGCATGGTTGTTGTTCCAGATTTGAACTAATATCTTGTCAAAGGTAATAAGTTCAAGGGAGGGATTGTTGGAAGAGATTGTTTGAGTTTAGGACTGTTAGAATAAAGACCTATTCTTCAGGGTTTGTTAGAGTTGTTTTAGCTATTTGAATTATTCATGTTATCTGAACCACTAAGCAAAGTATGTGCGAAGTGGGCTGCAATTTCTCATTCTTGTTAGATGTAAGGCTTTATAAAGCCAAGAGCTGTTTCAATAAAGGGTAGATCATTCACACCAATTGTTTGTATTCTTGAATTGTTCTTGATACTTTACATTTCTCTCCGACTTCCACTCTCTTTCTCTCTCTTTTCTTCTCCTCCTCCCAATTTTCATTTCAATCTCTCTTTGACTCCAGAACAAAAACAATGCACCAAATCCATGCAAAAATCATTAACCCTATGAATAAAAAGAGACAACTAGAAATCTCGTTCCTGTTGCGTTTTTTATGAAAGGACCGAAACCACGTAACAACAATAGGAAGAGACCACCGCGCAACGACACCAATTCCTGGATTAGGATCTTCTGGTGCACCATCTTCATCTTCTTCAACTTCCTCCTCCTCTCCGGCTTCACCTTCTCCACTTTCCGGCTCCTCTTCGGAAGTAAACAATCATTACTTCGAGTTTTTTATTAGTTTATTCAAGTGTTATGGATATCTATTGCATCGAACTAGTCTAAATCGTAGATGTGAATTAATGTTATATATTACAGAAACATTTCGACCAGGACTAAGATGGCCAACTGTAACAAAAACCGCCGTAACCGCCGACTCTCCGGTCACCATTTCCGTCCGAGAAGTAGTTAGCCTGCCGGACCAGTCACTGGTTTTTCTAAACTACCCTCGAACCGGTTGCTTATTTACAAAGGAGGAAATCGACTGCATTTACTTCTCAGCTAATGACCTCTCCGCCCGGCCTCTCTTCAAGCAACCGCCGCTCGACATGGACAGCGAGGATCCCTACAACCAGATCGTACGGTGCCCGCTGCAGTCCGGAGACGGCTTTAGGGTTTCAGTTGGTTTAAAAAAGCAAAACAGCGACTTAACGTCAGTGCCGACGTACACGTGGGACTCACTGGCGTACGATGCGTTCATTGACCACGACAACACCACCGTCGTCTTCGTGAAAGGACTCAACTTACGGCCAGATAGGGTTTCAAATGCCTCGAGATACGAGTGCTTGTACGGCTGGGATTTCAGCACGTCCAACCATTTGTTGCGGTCCGACGTCGTTTCTTTGGCGCAGGAGATCGTACGGTGTAAAACGCCGTTGAGTGTGTTGATCAGGAACAAACGTGGGGTGAATGATGCGGTGAAGGTTTCAGTTAGGTTTAAAGGGAGAACAACAATAGTGGACACTATAGCCCGGCCGGGGCTCCGGCCCGGACTCGTCGAACCGCCCCGGAATAAAGAGCACGTAATGTGTATATGCTCCATGGTGAGGAACCAGGGTCGGTTCTTGAAGGAATGGGTCATGTACCATGCTGAAATGGGAGTGCAACGTTGGTTTATTTACGACAACAATAGTGATGATGAAACTGATGTCGTTATTGAGCTTTTACAGAGTGGGAACTACAATATTACCCGGCACCTGTGGCCTTGGATCAAGACCCAGGAGGCCGGGTTCGCGCATTGCGCGTTACGGGCACGCGAGACTTGCCAGTGGGTTGGGTTTATTGATGTGGACGAGTTTTTTCACATGCCTTCGGGGTTATTATTACATGACGTGCTGCGCAACCAGTCCAAGTATGGTTATGGTGAGGTTCAGGCTTGGTGCTATAGTTTTGGGCCGTCGGGCCTCAAGAGTGTCCCGATTCAGGGCGTGACAGTGGGGTACACTTGTCGCGTGGCGGCCCCGGAGAGGCACAAGAGCATTGTGAAGCCGGAGGCGTTGGATTCGACATTGATGAATGTGGTGCACCATTTCAAACTTAGAAATGGTTACGAGGCAGTGAAAGCGGATAGGGGAGTGTTGGTTATCAATCACTACAAGTACCAAGTGTGGGAGGTTTTTAAGGAGAAGTTCTATAGGAGAGTGGCGACCTATGTGGCGGACTGGCAGGAGGAGCAGAATGTGGGTTCCAAGGATCGAGCCCCGGGATTGGGGACGAAGGCGGTGGAGCCACCTGATTGGCCGGAGAGGTTTTGCGAGGTTAATGACACTGGACTTAGGAACCGGGTGTTGAAGAACTTGGCTGATCCGTATACAAGGCTTTTGCCGTGGCAGGAGGGTTATCAAAAACATGAGAAGAGAAGGGTGAGAAGGAGAAAGAGAAAGAGACGAAAGCATAGAGGTTATTTATATATGACTCTTGTGTTGTAGGGGTGGATTAGTTTGTTCACTATTTTTGTAGATAGAGAAGTGTTAAGCTGTTAATGAAACGATTAGAAATGAGGATAGTGTGTGCAATGTGGTGTATATGTATAATATGCAATACCTCAATCAATGGCTATTAGTTTGAAGGCATGTAAATTGATGGAGGCTAGGAGTTACCTATATAGGGTCAACTTTCAATTTATGTTGCATATGGTGATCTTAGTTTTAATTATTTTCATGTTTATTGTCATCGAGCAATTCTAAGTTCGAACTTCTCAATGCACTATTAAAGATTCATATGACTGTTTACTAATCAATATATATATAATTGTTTTTTTTTTTTGGTTGAGAATATCATTACTTTATTTTATATTATTTTAGTTCCAGCAAGCTAGTGAGAGTTTGAATTTGAGATCTTATGGGTATGAACTTAATTTCAGACATTAAGATTTAGTTGATTACACAAATCTTAGTCGTATTGACAAAATATTCGTCAGCAAGATCTTCCATTATAAAAGAATTCAACAAATGAAAATTTCGTCGATAAAATTCTGATCGTTTTAGCCAATCATGATTATTGATATGATTTCCATACAGGCATATTAACAATGCAAGATGTAGGGTGATAGACCTCTCTTTTGGAATCTAGACAAAACCCCGGATTCATAGCCGTTGCAATTGCCTAAAACACCATACGATTCAAAATAAAACTCAACCGTTATAAAACCCTACCAGTCCTCACTCTGCCTTTTTCTTCTCTTCACAACACAAACCCTTCACTTTCTCCGATCCAAAACACCCAACAACAATGGTGAGAGAAGAAGAACCGAAACAGAGCCCAAAAACTCAACCAAGAGAATCGAACCCAGTTGAGATCGGAAGTGGCCCAAGTGGGAACAGCTTGATGTTCAGTCCCAGATTCAAATCGGCGGCGGCCATGGCCGGTTGGGACGAAGAGTCTCTCCTGATCGCAAGCCTTGTCGTCGACGACACGCCGGAGCAAGATATTAAGCAGAAGAAACGATCTGTTTTCCGGTCCAAGACTCCACCCACCAATTCATCAAGAAGGTATTCATTGTGGGAATGATCTAATTGGAAAAATTGAATTTATATTCTTTCTTGTGTTTGATTCAAGATTTTGTGGGTGTTTCAGAAAGCGGAGAGTTCAGCGAAAGAGCCCGGTTTCGATCCCAGTGGCTGTTCTTGACCTTGATAGTGAAGAAACTACAGAAGAGGGTACAAACCAGTTTGGGTTTTCTTGATTTCTTCCCTGTTTTGAAATTCAAATGCTCAATTCTTTCTTTCATTGTTCTTTTTTTTCTTTCTGAAATGTGTGTATTTTGATGGGCAGAGAGTGTGAAAGAGAAGGTAGAGCCTGAAATTGTTGCTGTGAATGAAGAAAAGAAAAGAGGAGAAGATGGGAAGATGGGTGAGAGCTCTGGTGCTTCCTGCTCAACCTCGAATCTTCCTTGCATGGATAAGCTTAGGGATGAGCTTTCTTGTGCTGTAAGAACCTTCAGTTTGATGACATCAGAATTAAACAATTTGCTTTAGTACTTATGATTAATGGTTTGATGTTCCTGGGCAGATCTGCTTGGAGATTTGCTTTGAACCCAGTACCACTCCTTGTGGACACAGGTGAGGTCTAGATCAACTAAGCATAAGCTAAATTACTACAATTGTGGATCTTAATGACATTTGTTGGAATTTAATGAGGATTTGGATCATAAAGCCCTCCATGTGTTTGATACTTTTGCTGAGTAGTGCTGTTTGATTTGTAGCTTCTGTAAGAAATGCCTGCGATCGGCTGCGGATAAATGTGGGAAGAGGTGCCCCAAATGCAGGCAGCTAATGAGGTATGGTATTTCAGTTATAGTTTCAGGTTGATCAAATTGGGGATTGGCATTACTGTAATGCAATTGTGGGTTTTTTCTGTCATCATTTGCAGCAATGGAAGATCTTGCACCGTGAACACGGTTCTATGGAACACGATTCAGCTTCTGTTTCCACAAGAAGTTGAAGCAAGGAAAGCAGCTGGAGCCTTGAATAGTCGTGAAGAAGATCAGCGGGAAATCCCCGATAAGGCCTTTAGTAGTAGCAACTCAAGGAATCAAAGTAGAAGAGTATCCGGCAGAGATGTGGCTGTGAGGAGAAGAAGGGTAGTGTTAAGCCAAGATGATGATGAGGACGATCCTGCACCACTAGCTATAAGGTTACAGATGAGAGAAGCTGAGAATCAAAATCGAGAACTAGGCAGCTTGGCTCAACCAGTAAGGATATCATCAGGCAGAGAAATTAGGCCTATAAGGAGGGTATCAAGCAGAGATGCAAATCCGACGAGTATTAGAAGGGTGCCAAACCAACATGAGGATGCTGCATTAGCTCTGAGATTACAGAGGGAGGAGTTTATGGAGGCTTTTAGGGGAACCAGTGATCAATCAAGTGCCTCTCTTTCGTTGGCTAGAGCAAACCTGAGAGCCATGGCATCTAGAGCCACTAACCGTGGTGCTGCAACCCGATTTATGTAGTCTAGTTTTCCGTTCAATTGGTGTACTGCTTTTCTTATGACTCTTCTACTAGCATTGCTCAATCCTAGTGGTTATTAAATTTGCTGCATTACGTTGTTCATGTACTCCCAACATTTACAAAGAACTGGGAACACAGCTTTTCCCTGCTTAAACAAAGTTGGTTTACACCAGGAAACTCCTTTTCTTGGAAGGGTTTCTAGATGAGGTCTTTTATGAAGATTTGAATCTTGTGTACTGTATATAGACCTCTAATGCATTTCTTGGACTATCTTGACAGAATGCCTTAAACAAATTGATTATACACCTGCACACCCAAAGTGCTATGCATCCACCAACGCAAGAGACTAGGCGGTCAAAAATGGTAACCAGAATAGGAATTGACAGAAAGTATGAAACGGTAACCTTGCAAATTAAACACACGAATCAAACACTCCAAACTTGTAATGGTACCCGTTGGTTACAATCATTGGTTTTATCTATGGACACGCTACAATACAACAAGTCAATCCCCAGCAGGATAGCCTACTCTTTCTTTCATTAGATCGCCAAACAGAACCCTCATAAAACTCCCAATGGTATCAGGAAACAAAATAGAAAACACAGCAGACCAACCCTGCGACCTGGAAAAGGGGTCATATGGCACAACAAAATTTTTCGTTTCAGTCGCTTCACCAAACAGTTCACTAAGGGGTCTGTGAGAATTCTGATTGCAGAACTGTGGTTAATAGAAGCAAGTCCACAAACAAATCCCACCCTCGGAAGGACTAACATGTTCTTGTAACCTATATTTGTACAAGGGGCCTTACTGGAGATTTGGCCATTGAGTAAAATCTGTGTATTTCTGGGGAAGTCAGTGCCTGTGAGAGTGCTTTCGGTTAACAAAATGGGCATCTCCCTTCTCCTTGTTCCATCTCTGTAAGAGGGTCAGACCAATTGAAAAAAAATGTTACCGCGTTTCTGCATTCCATAAAAAAAAATTTGGTGACGATTAAAGTCAAATAGAACAAGGTTGAGAGAATGAATTTTCTGATGATTATTATTACACCCATCTGTGATGTATATAAACATATTACAATCGTACTACAACTATTGTATACTACTGTACTACACAACATATACAAGGTAAGTAGTTACAACAATATATTCCCTTGTAGTCTATTCCTAATAGGAAACGATGACTCACACTAACACTTCCCCTCAAGTTGGCGCATATACATCAACCATGCCCAACTTGCTTAGTGAGTCATAAAACGCCTTCCTGGAAACTCAAATCTGCAAGTTGCTCTTCAGTTGGAACAAAAGGAAAGCTAATAATTTTGGCATCTAGCTTCTCCTTTATAAAGTGACGATCAACCTCCACATGCTTAGTACGATCATGCTGTACTGGATTCTATGATATGTCAATAGCTGCCTTGTTGTCACAACACAACTGCATGGTATTTTTGAGTTTGAACCCATATCACATAACATAATTCTCAGCCACAACAATTCACACACTCCGTGAGCCATACCTCTATACTCGGCCTCAGCACTAGAACGTGCCACAACTTTCTGTTTTTTACTCTTCCATGTAACCAAATTACCTCCCACAAAAGTAAAGTAACCTGGTGTCGACCTCATGTCTGTGATATTTCAAGCCCAATCCTCATCTGTGAAGCCACAAACCTTAAGAATGTTGTTGTGTTTAGAAAACAGTACTTCCCTTCCTGGAGCTGACTTCAAGTACTTCAGAATTCGCATAACAGCATCCATGTGACTCTCACTCGGATTATGCATGAATTGACTCACCACACTCACTGCATATGCAACATCTGGTCTAGTATGAGCCAAATAAATCAAGCGCCCAACTAACCTCTGATAGCGAGCTCGATCAGTAGGTACCTGATCTGGATACTCAGCTAAACAATTGTTCTGCTCAATATGAGTATCAATAGGTCTGCAATCCAACAAACTTGTCTCTGTCAGCAAGTCAAGAACATACTTCCTCTGGCAGAGATAGATTCCTTCTCTCCCCCTGGCTACCTCAATTCCTAAGAAGTACTTAAGCTCACCCAAGTCCTTCATCTCAAACTCAGAGGCTAGCTGTCTCTGCAGTCTATCCATCTGAACAGTATCATTACCAGTGATTACCATATCATCCACATAAATAATTAGAGTTGTTACCTTCCCTTGTTGATGCTTGAGGAACAAGATATGGTCTGAGTTGCTCTGCCTGTAACCAACCTTCCGCATGAACTGTGAAAATCTTCCAAACCAAGCACGAGGTGACTGTTTGAGACCATACATAGATTTTCTCAATTTGCATACAAAATCACCAGGAGAAGCAACTACATACCCCGGTGGAAGGCTCATGTACACTTCCTAGGCTAACTCTCCATGAAGAAATGCATTCTTGACATCAAGCTGTCGGAGTGGCCAGTTTAAACTAGGAGCGAACGAGAGCAGAACCCAAATAGTATTCATCTTGGCAACAGGAGCAAAAGTTTCATCATAGTCTATACCATATGTCTGATTAATCCCTTCGCTACAAGGCGTGCTTTGTATCAATTCACTTATCCATCTGCATTATGCTTCACGGTAAACACCCAACGACAACCTACAGCTTTCTTGCCTTGTGGTGGAGGCACAAGTTGCCAAGTATTGTTCTTCTGCAACGCGTCCATCTCTTTATCCATAGCCTTCCTCCACTTTGGATCCCACAATGCATCCTGCACTTTGTTAGGTACTGATACAGCAGATATTTGATTCACAAATGATTCATATGACTTAGACAACCTCCTAGTGGACATATAGTTGGCTACTGGGTATTTTGATTTGGCAGTAAGAGTAGGTTCATATCTTTTGGCTGATTGACCTCGAGTGGTCCTATGTGGTAACACATATTGCTCAACATTAGACTCACTACTACTAGTATCAGTGGATGGACATACCTCAAATGGGTGATCTTCAGTACCAGGAAGCTGTTGGTCAGGGGTAAAAGCGATGGCAGAAGGGGCAGTTGTGTCTTTAACCTCATTCTGCGTGATGGAAACTGGTGCTTGGATGTCTGGAGCTTCTGCTGGAGGCGGCGAGCTAATAGTCTCAATCGGATCAGTCAAAATACCTTCTGGCTGTGTGGCTTCTCCTTCTCCTTCTGATTCTTCCCCCTCTCCATGATATAGCTCTTCAAAATATGAATTCTCCCCCTGAAGAGTTGTATCTGAAGAGGAGAAATAACTCATGTCTTCAAAGAAAGTAACATCCATAGTGACATAATACTTTCTGGTTGGTGGATGCTAGCACTTGTATCCCTTCTGATAGCCTCCGTAGCCAACAAACACACACTTAAGGGCTCGGGCATCCAACTTAGACCTCTGGCTTTTTGGTACATGGAAAAAAGCAACACAACCAAAAACACGACCTGGAAGATTATGAAATGATGGTAAGGAGACATGAGAGGCGAGAACCTCAAATGGAATTTTTCCCTGAAGAACACTGGAGGGAAGACGATTAATAAGATGAGAGGAAGCATGTATAGCATCGCCCCAAAGATACTTAGGCATATGAGCACTAAAAAGAAGAGCACGAGCCATATCAAGTAAATGACGGTTTTTCCTTTCGGACACTCCATTCTGTTATGGTGTTTGCGGACACGTGGTTTGGTGAACAATCCCATGAGTTTTAAAAAACTCTTGGAACACATGGTTAACATACTCCCCCCCCCCCCCCCCCCCCAATTGTCAGAACGAAGGACTTTAATGGTGCTATGATATTGTGTTTGAACAAGATTACAAAATGTTTAAAAAGCAGGGAAGACTTCATCTTTGGTTTTAAGAAGAGCAACCCATGACAATCTCGTACAATCATCAATAAACAACACAAAGTATCTCATACCCGATACAGTGGACTCTCTAGAAGGCCCCCAAACATCAGAATGAATCAACTCAAAAGGAATAACACTTTTATTAGAAACACTAGGAGAATAAGTAGAACGATGACTCTTGGCCAAAACACATGTTTCACAATGTAAAACTGACTCATCCACACCAATAAACAGAGTAGGCATGATCGTCATAAATTTTCATGCGTTTTGTAAATGTCATTGACATTTTTGAACTTTTACGGCATTTGCTAAATGCCACAAACATACGATAAAATTTTGAAATCAAATAATCAATGACGTTTCAGTAAAAAAACGTCATTGAATGTACTTTTCATGACGTTTTTCATAAAATGCCATGAAAAAAATGTCATTAAAGGTAGTCTTCCTAGTAGTGATAACATCAACGCTTCCCTCTCCAGTATTACTCACTTTGACCTTCTTCGCTTCCCCCTCCATCTTCCTTCTCGGCCCTCTCCACCAGATCTTTGGCAATCATCTCGACGAGACGCTTCTCAAAGGCACCGGCTCCTGGCCCTGAAGATGCCACCACAACCACCAGGGGAGTCTTCACCTCAGCAGCTTCAAGCTTCAGGGAAATCGGATCTTTGTCGGTCAGCACGCGAACCTCATTGGGCCCCTGGTTCAATATCTTCTTCTTAGTCATTTCAATAATTTAATCACTTTATAAATCTTAACTAAATATACATTTCTTAATCAAACTTGAGTTTCAAAAATTAATGTCTAATCAATAAGAAAATGCCATGAACTATTACGTTTTTTTTTTTTAATTTCTATTTTAGCTGTGCAAAAAAAAAAAATGAAGAAATCATTTCGTTTTTAGTCTCAAAAAAAAAAAATCATTCGTTTTTTAATGTTTTTTTTTCTGTATTTTTTGTACCACATGATTAATTATTTAAACAACACATCCCAAATGAACAAAACCCAGAATGAAAAAATCTCTTACGTTCATTAGTGTTTTCGGGTATTTCGCCGTTCTCCATGGCGATGAGAACCCAAGAGTGATTGGGGTTTTAGGGTTTATGCCAAGATATTATCGATTTTGATTTGAATTGTTTCCAAGAGTCGGTGTATAAATTCGTGACTGACCCGCCACTTTAGACAAGCTGGGCCAGTTGAAAGCGTGACCGACCCGATAGGGTGAAGACCCTATGCTTTTGTCGATCATTTACCCAATAAGATCGACACCGATCTCTCTTTGATGGTAGATTTTTTTTTTTGGAATATCTAGAATAAAAATAAATTATTTAAAAATGGAAGCAAACTGTCATTTCTAAAAGGATGGTACGTAATTTTATATATGAAATTGATTAGTCATCTAGGTGTTTCAGAATGGTACGTAATTGATTAGTCACCCAGACGATCAGAATGATATGTAATTTTATATACGATCCTAAGTTTCCATACACATCGCTTGAGTCGGGGGCCTCTCAGCTTACTCTTCAACTAAGCATTATCTAAAGTATTGTTTATTTGTTTATACTACTGTTTTTGTTGTTGAATTGTTGTTATTGGACTATAGTTAATTTGTCGATTTTGAACAAAATGTACGTAATTAAAGTCACGTCTTCAACTAAAGCATTACCTATAGGCACTAGCTACCGTTTGTATTATTTGGGTGAAATGAATAGCAGGAGGAGGGCAGTACCACTCCGGCCACTTAAATCTAAAGTAGAATGAAGGCATGTCGAAAATCATTAGATCTGAGCAAGAGCCACGGAAGTTGAGCAGCTGGAGGGCAAGTCTTGGTGGCGACACCATCCTCAATCACACCTCGCCAAGAAAGGGAGACGTGGCGAAAGGATTGGTAATGTGATATCTGTAGCCGTTCTGGTATCAATTGCAAGACATATTTTGGGAGTCCGTTTGACCACCTATCGTCCCCCTCCTTCTTCATTTTGTTCTTCTTCATTTTTGACATTGACATGGTACACAGTGAGTGAGCGAGCGAGCTAGGCTACATCAGCTAGGGTTTCTACCTGACCACTTTTCTTTATTTATATATTGAATTTTGGGCTTCTAATATTATTTCGAGCGACCTAAACCTTAACCCTAGGGCCGGTCCTAAAATTTTACAGGCTGGTCCTAAAATCAAAATGAGGCCCCAATGATGTCTGTAAATGGGCGAGACTGCATGTGTTATAATTCTTTTTTTGAAAAGTTTAATTAACCATTAATTGATTAATTAAAATCCAAATCATAATGCGGAAATAGAATTTTTGTTGTCATGCTATTAAGACATCTGATTTAGACAATATAGTATTGGAAAGTAAACAAATATTAACACCTATAAGGAGTAAGCTTCCACTTATGTATCTGAATACACGAGCACGTTATTCAGAGACAATCGATCGAAGAGTCGAAGAGATAGGATTAATGATGAACATTTAGAACCAATATATCTTGTTACTCTCATAAACAAAAGGAAAATAGTTGCATAGTGTGTTTCTCTTTTGCATATATATAGCTTGTATTAATCTTGCCATGCTATTCGATTCTTGTGTTTTTGTCATTGTTTAAAGTTGTTAACATGTTGCATGGCATCATGCAACTCCTACGTACGTTCTACTAGCATTGCTCAAGCCTAGTGGTTACTAAATTTGTTGCATTACTTTGTTCATGTACTCCCAACATTTACAAAGAACTGGGAACACAGCTTTTCCCTGCTGAAACAAAGTTGGTTTACACCAGGAAACTCCTTTTCTTGGAAGGGTTTCTAGATGAGGTCTTTTATGAAGATTTGAATCTTGTGTACTGTATAGACCTCTAATGCATTTCTTGGACTATCTTGACAGAATGCCTTAAACAAATTGATTATACACCTGCACACCCAAAGTGCTATGCATCCACCATCGCAAGAGACTAGGCGGTCAAAAATGGTAACCAGAATAGGAATTGACAGAAAGTATGAAACGGTAACCTTGCAAATTAAACACACACACGAATCAGACACTCCAAACTTGTAATGGTACCCGTTGGTTACAATCATTGTTTTTATCTATGGACACGCTACAATACAACAAGTCAATCCCCAGCAGGATAGCCTACTCTTTCTTTCATTAGATCGCCAAACAGAACCCTCATAAAACTCCCAATGGTATCAGGAAACAAAATAGAAAACACAGCAGACCATCCCTGCGACCTGGAAAAGGGGTCATATGGCACAACAAAATTTTTCGTTTCAGTCGCTTCACCAAACAGTTCACTAAGGGGTCTGTGAGAATTCTGATTGCAGAACTGTGGTTAATAGAAGCAAGTCCACAAACAAATCCCACCCTCGGAAGGACTAACATGTTCTTGTAACCTAAATTTGTACAAGGGGCCTTACTGGAGATTTGGCCATTGAGTAAAATCTGTGTATTTCTGGGGAAGTCAGTGCCTGTGAGAGTGCTTTCGGTTAACAAAATGGGCATCTCCCTTCTCCTTGTTCCATCTCTGTAAGAGGGTCAGACCAATTGAAGTATAGCCTACAGCAGCCATAACATAAAATTCTCTGTATGGAGCCAAGGCCAGGGAAGAGAGATAGGAATAGTATCCAGCAAACAGGTACAGTAAATGCATCCTCACTTCTAGGTTTCGGATTGGAGGGAAAGAAACCAGGAAGGAATTGAACTGAGGGTTTGAAGTGAAGATACCATGAAGGATCACACCCGTGGAAAGAGCTGAATCCAAGACCCATGGAAAGCTGTGATCCGTCCCAATTCTCTGCAACACAAAAAAACTAGTTTACATAAGAGAAAAATGGATAAAATCTTGCATAGCTTAAACATCACACAAACGGTCGTTACAACAAGGTATGAAATCCTAATTGTATTTGTATGTAATCCGTATGGCTTGGTCAGGGGTAAAGACATGCATACACCATTCCTCGACACATGTGCATTACTCTTAACATATACAGCACGATTGGAAACTCTTTTGCATGGATCTTGATGAATGTTGAAAACTTGGTGGTTCTAGAGAGTTAATGCCAGGAACCATTTGGTTCAGAAATTTGCTAGCATACTATGGTGCCCATCCATAGATATGAAATCATCAGATTCATAGAGAGATGAGAAAGATAATTGACAGAATGATCGTACCTCCAACCAAGTCACAAATGATGGGCCAAACATGAGCGTTGCAACAAGATGCAAAATAAACAACCCATGCCGATGATGGAATATCTCGAATTGAGTTTCACCAAAACTTTTTGGAGAGTCTGGGCTATTGGAGCACGTATCTTCAGAAGTAAAATTCTGGTTTGATATACCATCACGTTTGAATGTAAGTTTGTCAGGCCCACCATTTCCGTCTTTCTTATAATCAAATAATTCATGTCTTAGTGCATGGCTGCGAAATGAAGCTGTCAAAAAACTGTTACAAAGACATAAAACAACTTTTAGGATCGTTTTTTTTTTTTCAGATACCGTAGGAAATGACTCATGAAGTTTACAATTTTATGCATCAACAAGAAACAATAATAAAAACTTATATGAAATAAGAATACAATAAATGGACAGAAAATATATGTATAACTCGTCCAAGTCCATGGCAATCAAAGTTGGGACATACCTGCAAAGAGCAGTATGACAGCACAAAGCATGAGAGAGCAAGAGAACAAGTAGACCCAAACCCGGATGAACCAAGCATGCCAAAGTAATTGCAGCAAGTGCTGTAACCATTAGTGGATTAGCTCTTATAACCCTTACCACCTGTTCATAAAAGAGTCATGTCAAAGTTCATGAGTCGGCATTTCAACCTTTTTCAAGAACTGAAGGAAACAAAAAGGGGAAGTAATAGTCAAAGGGGGTTATAATCTTTTAAAATTGGAAGTGCACAAAATCACCAAACACAGCGATATAAAGACATTCAAACACACAGTTTCTAATAGCTACATGTGCAAGACACCAGTTCAAAAAAAATGCTTGAGCTGGTAATGATGATATTGTACTACAAGATAAAGTTTACCTTCCATGAACAGAAACCAGAGGATATATTCACAAACCATTGAGAAGTTTTTCCCCCCAATTGAAACCTGCAAAAAAATAATTCCTATCATTATTGGCACTAGTAAACACGTAATCTTTTATCCAATTTTGTATAAAGAACAATAAAGCAAGCTTACTGACCTTTTCTTGATGAAAATATGTAGCAGAGCAGCCCCATAAAAGGCGAACTGGGATGTCAAAATCAGAATGGCTATGAAGCCATTAGCAAGGAAATAGCAGACAACTGATACAATGGTGAAGCTAGCAAATGAAGGAGATGGTTGAGAAATCCAAAAACCAACGAGTAAAGAAAGACCAATTGGTGCAATAGCAAGGTAGATAAATGGAATTGGGAATCTCAAATTGGACTCCAGAGCCTTCAACATCGAGGGTATGGGTAGGTTACGATCCCATGCACATGCTTGCCGCATCAGTGCAAAAAAGATAACAACAATGGAGAAACCAATAATCTGCAAGACAACAGCCCTATAACATGATCAATAGAACTACTTATGAAGCATACTTCTTTTTCTAATTAAAAAAGAAAGAAAGAAAATCTTTATAGATCATGAGAAAGAATATGGGAACTTTTTTCACCAACATTCTAACCCGGCTGATCTGACCTGCCCATCAAACTTAGTGCAATTTTCTCTCACAATTTAGACTGAATGGGTTCAATGTCCAACCAACCGCCAGAATTAAATGGTTCACGAGTGACTATTAAGACTCGAACCCAGCCCTCACCATTATGCCATATGTGCCCATTGTTCCAATTCAACATGAATTATTTTCATTCAGTATTCGCATGATTTTGCATGTTTTGGTCGAACGAATGGAAACTGTCACTAGATCATGTAATTGGGAGATGGGACAGGTCACAGAAGTGAACCGCATTTGGAAATAATCACATGCCTGTTGTCCTCTCATCTATATGTATATGACAGTTCACATTAAATAACTCCAGATACTATACAGCAATAGCTTAGCTCAAAGGTTTAATATACATAGCCATTTCTGGGTACGTGCGTTTGCAATCAGATTTTGGCAGTATAACATGAGGAGCAACTAAATATAAACAACATGAACCCTTTCAGTCAAATCTCTATAATTTCCTACTCCCCTCCAAGCCCTCACGGTATCATTTTATAAGCATAAAGAGCAAAAGAAACTGAAGAAACACAGCTGAAAAATTCAGAAATATCTCGAAGTGGGTGGGCTGTTGGAAGTCATTACCTGTGAAGTATACACAAGCAAAAACCTACTGGCAACTGCAGTTACGGAAACAGTCATCGCACTGCTATATGAACAATGTGGATCTACCTGAAGAGAAGCAGCGTATGAAATGTAAAAACCTTTTCCTATCAACAATAGTAGGAAGAAATCATCAAAATTTGCTGTTCTTGCTTCAATAGAACTTATAATTCACTAATGTCTTGTGTCAATATCATATGATACAATAACTGAAAGTATAGGTGAAATCTTACCACCAACATAACAGAGGTTTTCTCAGAACTTATGGGTGAACTCCAAAGCGATGGTGATGAATCAACAACAATTTTGTCACTATACAAATCTGTGAATACGTGGAGACCTGCTGTTTCATCCCAAGCAAATGCAACTGGTGGGAAACAGCGAAGCTTACAGAGCTCTGTAATATGAAGAAAGAAATAGCTTAGTCATACAAGAGAAACCATTTACGTCAACATTCTTTAATCCATGACGATATATGAACCAAAGATATACAACATAAAAGGGGTACAAGTTATAAAACTATTAAGATCAGCTCTTACTGCTATTATCAATATCTCCAGCCTGTTCATCTGGAAGTCCAGAACTCTTTATTCCACAACCTGCGGTCGTCAAAGAGAACTTTACAGGCAGAAGGCCTAAACTACTTGTGAATGATAGATTCAAAGCAAGGGGATGATCTTCCTTCCAAGATAAATCCTGCATAGCAACCCAAGTCATGACTGGTCAAACAAACAATCAGATAAGTGACAGCTTAAGTTCCTACGATTTTGAAATTCCAGAATCACTCAGAGTCATCAAAATATTAACCTTGTGAGAATAACCAGACAGTGGAGGAGACCAAGGAGAGATCTCTCTCTCCCCTTCCGCTGGATTAAAAAACTGACCAACTGCCATGGAAACTGCTGGTGGAGGTCTGCCTGAAATACTCTGATTACAAGATTGTCAACCGTCATGTACAAAACTCAATACAGTTGAAATATCACATTTAACAAGATACAGGAGAAAAGGGTTGAGAAATTGAGGATAAGAAACACAGGCAGACTTCAGACAAGACTAACAACTAAAGGCATAACAGAAAGACTATACTCACTTAAACTGTAGTATGGAGAGATTACATTTCAGCTTTTACTATGAAAATGACAATATGACATAGTTGAGAATTTACAATCACCCTTTGCTATATTAGACACCAAAAGAACTTCATTGTGCAGTTACTGTTTCGAAGAAGTGAATTTTCAAGGAAATCAAGAACTAGATAATCATACAGTTTACCGATCTGTGACAATATAGTCAATTACTCACTGCATGTACTTCAGATGTATGCTTACAGCAAACATGCCAAAACATATTTTAAAGTGTTGAAAAAGAAAAAGAAATAAAATAAAGATTTCAAACAAAAAAAGAAAAAGAACTCTTTGGAAAAACGAAACATAGTTATCAAAAAAATGAAAATAAAAAACAGAACAAAAGTAAGGAGACAATAAGCAGTCTAGCACATAACAAGGAAAACAACAAATCAAAACTCAATCTAATCAGACTCTTTGTGAAGCATAAAAGTTCAGGGGAAACAATACCGGACGTGGTGCAACTGAGATGGTCAGGAATCTGAAACCACGCATATCCTTGGGTCCTAAGCAGAGTATAGCTGAAGGGGGAGCTTGCTCTGTTTGGCTTCCTGGTTCAATCTAATAGAGCATATCCAAAAATCAAGGCATGCAGATGAAATTAGCACATAAATGTGCCAGGGAAACCAGTCTGAGTACCAACCTAATTTTTTTTAATTTTTGAAAAGCTGAGTAGCAACTTAATTAGACATGACTGTCATAGAGTATAACAAAATTCACTTGAAACAAGTTAAGGAAAAATCCACTTCAAATTCAGAACACTCATATTAAATACCATGAAAAACAATCTATTCATAAATACAATAAGTCAATAACTCATGAAAACCGTAATGAAGCAACATTCAGTACCTGTCTTGGTGCTGGTCCTGATGGAATGAGCACCATCTTCGATGTCACTTCATGGATCCTTATACATGCAGGCAAGTCTGAAGTTGAGTTTCTTTTGTCAGGCCATAGATGCAGTCTAACCCCAGAACATGGAGCAAGGTTGGTCACAAACATGAAGTGACTTCTTCCATTGGATCCCTGCACGAATAGATTAAAGTCGCACTATCAGGGATACAAAATGCAAAATACAAAGCTAATTAACAAAAGCTATCAGTGATACGAACAACTGAATAGGGAAAAAAGAACATATAAAGGTAAATACTCATTCATCCCTGCACGAATAGATTAAAGTCGCACTATCAGGGATACAAAATGCAAAATACAAAGCTAATTAACAAAAGCTATCAGTGATACGAACAACTGAATAGGGAAAAAAGAACATATAAAGGTAAATACTCATTCATCACCTTGAAAAGCATTGCAAGGCCAATAGATCAAAATTAACCCTTTAACTCATAAACGACAAATTAATTGCACAGAGCGCTTTTATTTCAAACAAAGCCGTGCATGCACGATATAAAGAAACTATTCCCAGAAACCTTTCATAAGGACAACCATGAATGAAAGAGGGCTGGGGAAGGAGAGGATTAATATGACTTTATAGAATCATGAATGAAAATAACTTCAGAACAGTTCCCATATCACTATCTAGATGGTAGATGGAAAGATTGCTGATGCTAACCAGTTTTTGAATGTCCAACCACCGTCTTCGACCATCCATGGCTAAAACAGTGACGGTGGTTGTCTGAATGTATAAGTCCCTCTCAAGGCCATCATCACTCCAATGAAAATTGCTAGGACAAGCAGCAGGGATGTATAGTGATTCTGCAATTGTAGAGTATATAAAATGAAGACATTAACATTGTCAGGAAACTTGTGCATCCTTTTTTGCACTACTGCTATAAAATGAATACATTAACATTAATATCCCAAGGGTTTTAGCAAACCATAAAGAACCATATGATGGAGTTTCCACAACAATACAAAATGCTATCATATATTACCAGTTCTGTCTTTCACGTCTCTAGTTGGAGCATGCATTGACTGTTGAGACAATTGCGATTGCTTCCTCCAATTGAAACTTTGTGGTATTGCACTACGAAGCATTCTCGAGAATATTGCAAGTCTTATTCGTGTGTCAGAGAAAGGCTGGCCTGTTCTGGAATCTGCCAAACTAAGGAGAGTGTGTGATACCTGGACAAGAGCATATGTATTATTATATTCCGCCTGCATATAATTGAATCCGGCTTCCAAACGTGACTTTCACTTACTTGGATAACTAATTGATTGCACCATAAGATAACTTGATGTTCCATGGATAACCAAACATTTTTCATGCCGGTACTACTGATCATAAAACCATGGGTAGGCGGCACAATGCCATCAAGGGATTCATACTTGGTCCTTACCTAAAGACAAAAACAAGCCACAAAGTAAGGGTACACAGCAAGAATAGTTATACACATACAGAGATTTGATGTAAAAACAATAAAATAAAAAGACCGCATATGCCTATACTAACACTAACACAGTTACAAACAACTTCAGTAAATTATGATTATGCAACATTTAGTCCAACTCTTCAATTATAGTATTCAAGACATGTGTCAACATACTTACCTGGTAATCATTATAACCACCAGAAATAGATATGACAACAACATTAGAGAGAGCAGGACCAGACAAGTAATGTCCTGCTGCAGTTGTTTGGACCTCATATCCCTTTCTCCATTCTCGATTAACATGTCTAAAGTAGTGACCATAGGAAGGCTGCAGTGCCACAGGAGGTTGTCTGAATGAAAGAGGTAAAAATCATCAAAATAATTTATGCCATCACTTTGAGAACACAAGACATTGTATGAGCCACAATACTCACTGGTGTGGGCTGGAAAGTGTAATAATTGTTTCAACTGCTGACTTTCTCAAAAGAGGGTCGACCACTGCAGCTCTAGCAACGAAACCACCCATAGAGTGACCAACCAATATAACACTTTTTGGCAAAGTCGCAGAGGTTGCAGCTCCTTCCTTTTCTCTAGCCTTGAAAGACTCCTCGTACTGATCCAAAATCTGCATGTGTGGTTGTAGCCTTGTAGGTTAAATATAATGACAATTAGAAACGTGTGAAAACAAATCTTTTTTCTAAACACTAAATAAACCACAAGCCAGTGCAAACAAGAAAGATGTTGCAGCCCCAAAAAGGAAGTATTGACAGGGTAAAAATCCAACATTGAGAAATGCATGTCATATTTTTGACAAAACTGCAATAAAGAAAAGTTCGCCTACACATTTAAGTGCTGTAAACTCTACGACTCTTTCTCATGATGCAATTTCAAGAAAATAGTATGAACTCAAGGATCAAGCATTGAGAGATTTCAATTCCACATTCAATCTGAGGAAAATAGTTTGTGTATGAGTGAGTAAGAAAGAGAGAGAGAGAGAGAGAGAGAGAGATCAACCCTGTGAATGCAGTGGACAACATATTGTGTGTGTTGTTCAAGTACAGCACTATCCATAGCAGAGTGTTCTCCTTCAAGATCCACAGCGAACCAGTCCAACCTCGAATCGTATTGGTTCTTCAACTCAAAGCCAGCTGCATCCATATCCTCCTCCCCTCCCTCTTCCGGAGTTAACCGAGCTTCTTCATAAAACGTACGCTCAAGTGGACCTACTTTATACGCCCTATCAGATTCCGCAGCCAATGACCTCACCTGTAAATCACAAAATCCACAAACCTTAAGCTTTCCATCATGTAAAACACTCCATCACTACATCAAAATCCACCAAAACCTGACCTTACCTGCTTATAGCTCCCGCCATTCCCCGGAATAAAAAGCACCGGAATGCCGCTTAGCTTCTGTACATGCTCCTTAAAATCAATCGTCTTCCAGCCTTCGTGGTACAAATACAGCCCATACTTCGCCGCCGGTGCAGCACCGGAGTTAGTCATCTGTATCGGAATATACGTCGGATACATATACGTCATGTTACAGCCGTTCGAAACCGGCTTCAACAAGCCATAGAGCGCAGCAAGGCCAAAGCTCAGCACGAGAACAACGAGCAGCGCTATTTTGGACTTCGCTTTAAACCCTAGCACCTCCATCGTGACCGCTCAAATTCTCCTCCGCATTCAAATTAAGCTTCAGGAAGAAAATTCGAAAATTCCATAAGGAAAAAAAAAAGTTGAAGCAGTGATTGAGCTAGTAGAGCAGCATTAAATTCTACACAAATTTCCTTATACAGAAGAATGAGATCGGTCATGGAAGTAAATGAATGAGAGAGAGAGTCTGAGAGTGAAGAAGCATGAAAGTGAAGAGGAAATGCTTACGGATGAGATGAGGCGGTAGTAGATCTGAGACGGAGGAAACGACGTCGTGTGAGGCAATCGGAGATTGGTGATGGTGACAGGTTTGGAAGTGAATCAGAGAGTAGCAGAGGGTGAGTTGTCGATTACTCTCATGGCGAATCGCACTAGTCCAAAAGGGTCCAAAATTAGAAACGAAGTTATACAGGCAGCACCGGTTTTGTGTGTCGGGTCGGGTTGGAGATCGGGTTGGGTTAAGTTCCGGTGTTACCGGGAGTGAATAAGTATTAACTATTAAGTAATCGTTATTTCCTTTTCTTTTTTCTTTTCTTTTTTGAAAGAAAAAGCGGTAAAATCATGAGTGACAGTTATTGTTCACCAACAAAAAGAAAATTTGAATTGACAAATTATTACATCTAACTTTTGTCGTCAAAAAATAAAATAAAAACTTTTCTTTTATGTCTAATTATTGGTAACTAAATTGAATTACTAAAAGTAAATATTTCAAATGATTTCATTATATTATTTCTAATTAAATTTCTGAGAATGTAAAACTCTACAGATTAATTTATTCAAAAAAAAAAAACTCCGCAAATTGTGACTTTTGGTTTTTATTACAAATCTACAGATTGAGACTAGAAAGACAAAAGTTTTGTAATAATATCACTCATCTGATTTCATTACTTTAATCGATAACCGTGAGGACATTTCTATTAATCATCGCAAGGATATAGATATTTTGAGAATATTGATTAATAATGGATGAAAAATGAACATACTTTTTACCTCAGCAAAAGTAAATTCTCTTTAAATTCCAATGGAGGTGTACTAAACTGAAATGAATGAAGAGTTTAATGGAAACACTAGTCTGAAAAGGAAATGCTCAAAAATAGAAAATAAACACATCATAAATTTATAGCACAGACATCAATTCAATCATTTTCAGCTGAGCAATCCCAACATCCCTTTGTTTTCGTCCAAAAACATCATGATGGGCACTTATTACTAAGAAACGCACCCAATTGCATCGGGATCATTCTTCATAAAGGAGCAAGAAGGAGAGTGAGAGATCATTTAATTTAATTCAACTCTATTCATAAGAAAATGTATCATAATTCACAGGAAAAAATGTCACAAGAATGTCCGAACGCGGTGTGGCTCCTCACCAGAAAATGAGATACATCTCACAGGCTCATCTAAATCCTACTCTCAGCCAACTTATCTATCTTACAAAAACACAGAGCATCACAAGGTCACATTGTGTAATTACTGAATCGCATCCCGAGGGCTACCGAGGCAGAGGCCACCTGAATGATTTAGCAGTATAAGTTCCAGGTAACGGCAGCAGGCCGCTTTTCTCTCTGCTTAGCTTCTAACAGAATCCACAGGCAGATGATTGTGTTGTGGAGCAATATCACGGTTTTGTCTCCTAATTAATATGAGAACTCGTGACCTCGAAGTGAGATGTATTTCTTTACCCAGATGGCAATGTCCTCTGCACAGGCCTGTGCCTGAGGGGTCTTGAGAAGCATATCAAGGGTTGCAAATTCATGAACTGCATCTTTATACTCCATTACGGGTGCATCAACATTTACCTTCCG
The DNA here is from genome assembly GCF_958449725.1 of Rosa rugosa. Lineage (NCBI taxonomy): Eukaryota > Viridiplantae > Streptophyta > Magnoliopsida > Rosales > Rosaceae > Rosa > Rosa rugosa. The sequence goes on from NC_084820.1 coordinate 71,659,779, forward strand.
AAGCTCCTCTGAGTAAGCAATGGCACGGTCTCTCATCCAATCATGTTCTGCCACCACTGTAAGGGTTGGAGGCATGAGCTTTAAAGGCGGTTGCCTGTCTGGAATGAGAGGATTGGCAGCTGGATGGTCCAAGCTAAACTCTTCCTCGGGTAAGAATAATTTCCAAGCTAGCATGCACATTGCCTTGTCATAGAAATACGAATTTGCCAATTTTATTTCAGAATGTGTGGGAACACTGCCAACGAAGAACGGATACATAAGGACCTGTGCAACCACCTTTACAGGCTCCAGAAGCTTGCCTGCCTCTACAGCTTTCCGAGCCACATAGTCTGCAATGTTTGCACCACAGCTCACCCCAAGGAGAACACATCTGTTTGTTAAATCAAAACAAAGTTAGTAATTTGGCAATCCAGCCTTCTTCTGGAGTAGATTCCAGAGAGGAGAAGACAAAATGGAAAAGATAATATTTCCAGAACGGGAAAATGCAGAGAACTAAAACGTATAGTGCTGCTACTATACATGGTACTCTAAAACTAATCAACACACACTTTCAAGTTTCAAGAAAAGTGCAGGGGAACAGCCCGACAATGAAAACCAAAAAACACCAATTTACCTTAAAGAACTTCAATCAAAACCATTAAGATAATAGTTTTATACACTCAAACCCACTATACCAATACTTAGAGGTGTGACAACAAGTCAATGTCATATGTTTTCTTTAAATTAGTTCAAGTCATGGCACGCATGGGTATATATATTAACACCTTACCTAGATGTAAATTAGTCATTTGGGCTGATATGCTAATAGCGTATTCAAGAAAGCCACACGTTAATTAATCATTTGTGCCATTTCTGGTTGACACAAGGTAGAAGCAGCTTCAAGAAAGCAAGGATTATCTTACATCAACATATGCAAATCCCACTTCCGCTCTTACTTCTTACTGAAACTATTAACTCTTATTGTTAAATATGATTTTCATTGATCTGTATGTTTACAATTGTACAATTATATAGCTAAGATCTGCTCTACTGTTACCAACAGAATACAATGCTATAAATGCAAATATTCAAAACTAATCTACAGTTACACAATCAGTTTTGATTGTGGAGAGGTTACACAATCAGTTTTGACTGTGGAGAGGTTACACAATCAGTTTTGACTGTGGAGAGGTTACACAATCAGTTTTGATTGTAGAGAGGTTACACAATCAGTTTTGATTGTGGAGAGGAAATAAATATAGGAGAGTGATTTTCTCTAACACTTATCATCAAGAACTCTAAAGATTTGCTACAAATTGAGGAAGCAAACAACAAATGCTTCTCACTCAATCTACATCTACATGAATCCAACATGTACATTCATTTAAGGGATCCATGCATCAGACAGTGATAAAAGCAGAAACATTTCAGAAGAAAACCAACATAGCAAAAATTCTGTAGGGATTAAATTCTTATATGAACATATACGTTGCCACTTTTAGTCCAAGCTCTTATCTGTATATATCTATCAAGTATAATTTTTTATAAGAAACAGAACTTCATTACAAAGAGAAACGGGAAAAAAACATCTGTCAAAAGGAACTGAAGAAAACAATAATAAATAAAAAACCATAGCCATCATAAATCTAAGAGCATCTATTTTTTTTCACAAATTTTAAATATGATTCGAGTTTAACTTTTATTTAGTGCTGGAGCTGCAGAAAAAGATGATAAATCAATTCTCCCCCTTCTAAATCTGGATAAGCCGTCATACAGCTAGTGGCCTAATTAGTCAACTAGCAGAACCAATGGAACCCTTGAAAAACAATAGTTCTCGGTTGACATTAATCAAAGTCCGGCTGAGATGGAAATGAGCTCAGAAGATAAAGCATTGCCACCAGCAACCAGCCTTGACATTCATTTTAGTTGGGAAAACTGCTCCGAGACTGAACTTGCAACATTCCCATCATAGTCTCCAATTGCAAATTTGTGAATGAAAAGAAATCAACTCATGGATCTAATCAACTCTAAAACGTTGACCACAAGCAATGCAAAACACATTATAGCAACATCAGCAAACTGAACTAAGAATTCGAAACTCATATATGCATGTTCTCTCCTTAGCAGATTAGAATCAGTACATTTTCAGCGATCACTAACTAGAATTCAAAGTTGGAATCTTAGCTTTAACAATAAGAGTATAATGTGAAAGAAAACTATTACCTTGATGGATCTCCATGGGCAGCCAACCACGGCTCAACCATTGACGCCCCGAAAGTGTCCACAATATGCCGATTATCAGTCTTCTTCAACTCGGTGGCGCCGCCCATGGACAAATTGGCCAAATTGGCCTGCTTCCCCAACCAATTCAACACCTTCAAACCGTCTTCAAACGCCGCCGGGTACTTATTCTCCGGCGCAAGCCTGTACCCGACGGCCAAAACGATGACGTCGCACAATTTCGCAATCCGGCGACAGAAACAGTCGTTGGCCACCGAGTCATTGCTCCCACTGACCCAACCACCGCCGTGAAACTGCAAAATCACCGGCAATTTCCGACTCTTCTTGGCCGAATTCGCCGGCGAGTACCCTCTGTACACTCCGGAGCCGACTCCGGCCATCAAATTCAACCCCTCGACGTCGTTGCTGAAGCCGTAGCTGTTCCTCCTGGGCTCCGCCCTCAACGTATTCGCCACCGCCGCGTTGCCGTAGCTGCTGCGGCGGGAAGGATGGAACGGCGAGCCGTTCGGACTCGGCCGGGCGGAATCGGCCGGAGAATTGAGATCGGGCCGTCTAGCCCTAGATTTACCGGAGGGCTCCGGCGGGTTGAGAGCGGACTCGGGGAGGAAGATTCGAATAGATAGAGAAGTAAAAGGATCGATGTGGATGTCCTTGGTGGCGACGCCGTCGTCGAATAAGGGATTGGCGGCGGCGATGGTTTCTTCGGGTCGGGAGGTGACGCCGAAGGGGTCGAACTCGTCGGGTCGGGTTTGGATCCGGTTCTGGAGACGGTGCTTCAAGAGGAACTTGAAGAAGACGCTGTAGAGCTTCACAGCTACGCTCGGCATTTCTATCTCTACAAAATCCCTCCGGTGGTGAATTTGCAGAGAACGGAAATGAGGAAGAAGCGACGTCGTTTTGGTTTTGTATCAGTGTGGGATTTCGATTGAGGATATCGCATGGGATTTTAGGGTTTTTGGGGGGGGGGGCAAAATCTGAGATTGCTTGAATCTAAAATTGCTTCAATGGCGTGAGAGAGAGAGAGAGAGAGAGAGAGAGAGAGTCAGGAGAGCGTGATTGCCAAACATGAAGGTGATGAAGCTATTCGCTGTCGTTTTCAAATTTTTAATGTTTTTTTTTTTTTTCTGTACTTTTTCTTTGTTGGCAATTATTTTTTGACGCCGTCTCGTTACGGAAAATGACCTTTCATACGTATCAATATATTATTGGCGTATGTATGATGTTAATGATATTTGTCATGCGGGTTTTAAAATTTTAATACGTGATGTAAAAGTTCTTTTCATATAATTGTGGCTTTGCTACTATTGATGGAGAGAGGATATGATTTCCCATGTGGTGTTGTGTTTTGTGGCTTTGCTACTTTAGATTAATCCTCAAAGTGTCTTTGTGTTTATAGATTGAGTACGTGAAGTGTTAAAAGAAGTAAAGACCACGCATGTTGGAGATAGTGAATATATATATAGTGGAGTTACTTCTTAGTTAGATATAGTGGTATCAATAGCGGAGTTATTTTAATCTATGGCAAAGTTTATTTTGTTCTTATTTTTGGGCTATTAGTAACAAAAAAATTGCTTGGGTAGTTCAATTTATAAGTTAATTATTCTGTGTACTAGCACGTGAATCACAAGACTTCTTAGTTAATTTCGATGAAGGAGGAATTCCTGTCACGCCCCGAATTTTGAATAATCAATTCAAATCCGAAACATGAATAATAACAAATTACAACTAACATCCTGAATTTTTTTCTCACAACAACCACACTTCACAACTCTCAAATTTACAATAACCCAAATCCTCAAGTTATTTATTACAGCACACTCCCACCAAATCAAATTGTAAGGCTCAAATGAGCTTAACTCGCCTCACTATTACAATTGCTGTAAAACTATAACCATTGCTCTAACCGCACGATCACCGTCCTGGTTCTCCTGTCCTGTAGGATTACCCGCTACACAATTTGAATAGTGTACCGGGAGTTGCAACAACACAAAACCCGGTAAGCTTTTTACAGCCAGTATGAGTAAACAAGAAAGAACTGTTGATTTATTAAATTACAATTCAAGTAAAATTCAACAGTATTACGTCTGCAAAGAGACATCAACCCACTCATGGAAACCACAAGGAATACATTTTCACAATCCTCAAATCACCATACACCACACTGGTCCTGTAAACACCCAACCCACATAACACCACTCTGGTCCATCCCAATAACACGTTAGAGCTCTAACTGCCTCGTTACCTCTGACACCTTGGCCTAGGGTCAAGCAACGGCAAAATACTTCGGTTAACACTATAACCGTCGCGCTTTGGACATCCCCGTCCTCAGCACCATATACTTCGGTTAATAATAAACCGTCGCACTTTGGACATCCCCGTCCTCAGTACACAACTTCGGTTAATAATAAACCGTCGCACTTTGGACATCCCCGTCCTCAGTACACAAACACTCCGGTTATCCATAACCGTCAAACTTCGGACACCTCGTCCTCAGAATCCTACATTCTCCAACTCTATACATACTCCAATGTAAATCATGAATATTAACAAGAACTCATCAATCATGATCATCACATATAAATATGATAAGTCAAATTTCAATTCATAGTATTTTAATCATCCCAATTTCCACACTCTTCAATGTCACACCATTCCACATATAATCACGTAAATATATATATACGTAATCACCCACTCAGGAATGACCACTAATACCAACTATAGTTCACACAAGAAAATCGTGAAATTCATTTTGTATAATAAAAATCATTTTACTTCCCCATGGACCGTGGTTGATCAAGTCCATATGATTTTAAAACAAATATTTATTTCATAAATATTTTCACGCAATTACGACAAAATAAGGTAATTAAATTTATTCGGTTCGTAATATGAACCACGTGAGGTTTACTCACCTCTAAATTCCCGCTGCGTCTTCTTAACAGCTCAAAAACAACGATCCGAAATCGTTCACCAATCAATCCATCAACCACCTAGTCAAACACGATCTTAACTTAGAAATCATTCATAGACCACACATATACAGAAATCCAACGGTCGGATTCTAATTTAATGATGATCCAACGGTCAGATCAAATTTATATGATGATCCAACGGTCGGATCCTCACGGATCGCCCTTAGGATCATCCTCCAAAATTATCACGAAGATCCAACGGTCAGATCTTCCTGAATCGCCCTTACTAACATCTCCACAAAATTATATGAAAATCCGACGGTCGGATTCTCACGAATCGCCTTCCGAATCACTATTTCTCAAATATACGAAGATCCAACGGTCAGATCTTCGCCCGTGACCTCACAAAGTCACCGGGACAGTCATACGATCAACATATTAAAATTTGAAGTAAAACCGATGGTCTGATCTTCGTAGATCGTAAACCGAAGATAAAACGTAAAAACCGTAAATAGTAACGTAAAAACGTAAATCCACTATTTACCAACTTTTTCTAACATAACCTTGTAATATATCAAAACGCTCGTATGGATGCATAGATCATCGCCCAGATAATGAAAACTCGAAATATGGTCTGATGCGCCGCCACAAGCGGTGGTCAGTGGGCGGTCAACGCGGCGGTCAACGCCGGTCAACCACCTCAGATGGCAAAGTGACCAACTACAAACTGGTTCAAAATGAAAGGGTGGTCGACTTCCATACCTGGAGCTAAGTCTGGTTTGGCCTAGATCGTCCTAGATCAAGCTTGGAAGTCGGATTAATCCTGTGCGTCCGATCAGATTTCAGATTAAATCAGGGACGTCGAAAAAGTCAAACCATGATCTAGCGTTCTATACACAAAATCGTGATGAAAGGCTTACATGGGGATGATCAGCATGAGGAGGAGATCACAAAAATGGGAACGATCGGCCCATGCAACGCCGGAAAAGTGGTTTTCCGGCCGGGTCCGAATCAAGAGTCTGGGTGGCTTCGATCCAGCTTTTGGAGCAGCGTCTGGGCGAAGCGATGGGAGGGGACGGCTGGGCGTGGAGCGGCGATCACGGAGGAGTCCGGGTCCGGGGCTGGAGGAGGCCGGAGGGGAGAGAACCAGCCGGGTCGGGTCGAACACGACCCGCCGGGTCTGAGGGTTTCGATCGAGAGAGAGAGAGAGAATCCGGGGGACTATTCCGCAAAAACAGAAAAGTTTCGTCCTTAATGAAAAAAATCAACATTTTTTTGATATTTATAGAAAATTCCCAATTTTCAAATATTCATAACTTATTCATACGAACTCCGAATATTGCGTTCCACATATGCACGAGATCGTATCGACGAGCTCTACAACTTTCATGAAGAAAGTTTTCCCAAATTCTGTACGTATAAGAAGTCACTTTTCAAGACCCCCTAAATAACGTTCGTTTTCGAAATAAAATCGTTCGAACTAATTCCACAACTCCTTCAAGCTTCGTATTCGTGCCCACGCCTACGAAATCATTTCCAAAATGTCATCGGACATTAATTTGAATTTTTCGGGTATTACAATCTACCCTCCTTAAAGAAATTTCGTCCCGAAATTTAAGCGTAAGTCAATTCCTCTTGATTAAGGTTGACCTAACCATCGAATCTCCATCCTTCCCAAAACTGTAGTAATCCACAAAGCCACAGCCATTCGTATAAAAATACATTCCTATGGCCACTAAATCCTTTCATCACGATGTAAATTCACAAAACTAGAATTCACAAATGAAATCCTCATTCCCACTTAAGTCATCAACATGACATTCCTTCACCGCATCATTTCTCAAAATTACAACACAACAATTGCTTCAAGCAACCCACACTCAAATCACCACGTGGCATTGCACATATTGTTGTTTTCACACTGATCGTCATCCTGTACTGGCATACAACCACAATAAACACTCCCACAAAGCGTTTCGCTACTCAATTAGCATCACTCAAAACAAATCATTCTCAAAAGCACGCCAATAAAACATGTCACCCAGTGATGATGACTTGGGCTTGCTCAATCCTTGGGCTAAGCATTAAGGCTGGCCAATTGGGCCGAAGAAATCGAACCATCCACATTTAAACCGGCCCGAACCAATTTGGGTTTAACATTTGGGCCTACCATTCGGGCCGAACAATTGGGCTTACTATTTGGGCCTACCAATCGGCCGAACAATTGGGCTTACTATTTTGGCCTACAAATCGGGCCGAACAATTGGGCTTACTATTTCCAGCTCGGCTACGGTATGAAATTGTACATACCGTATATACGTATGTATACCGTACAGACCGTATATACGTATGCATACTGTACAACTGTATATACGTATGCATACCGTACAGGCCGTATATACGTATGTATACCGTACATACCGTATATACGTCCGTATAACAAGTATATACGAGATCCAAAAATATTTGTAAGAGGTAAGGTTCGAACTCCCGACCTCGAACACGAAGGTTTTGCTCCCAACCACTGAAGCAAGAGCTGCCTTCATTAATATATGCTCACGTGTTATATTTATTATGTCATAAGTGACATAAATAAAATAACGGGGGAGGCAAGGTTCGAAACCTCAACCTGCCGCACGAAACCTTTGTCCCCCAACCACTGGAGCACAAGCTGTGCTTAATATAATGTGTACAAATGTTATACTTATTATGTCATAAGCGAACATAATAAAAATAAACGAGAGGCAAGGTTCGAACCTCTGACCTCTTGTACAAGAGCCTTGCTCTTCAACCACTAGAGCACCAGCTGCTCTCGTTACTATCCATGCAACTTCTTTTATTTATTCTATCATAAGCGATAGAATAACAACAAACTGTCGGTACACTCCACGTGCCACGACACGTCTCTTCCGTGATTTACGGAAAGCAAATCACTTTCGGCTAAAGCTGTCTGCCACAGCGTCTCGAGGTTCGGCCTGTCCCCTTACACGCTCAACACGCGCCAACAGCTTTTCCGGGTTTCGGGGCGACTTTAATCCAACGCGTGGATTCAAATTCTGAGATCGTTCATCCAACGGTGGAGATCTGCTCACCTTGTTCTATAAATAGGTGCATTCTGGAGAAAAACTGTTCACTCCAAAAGAAAAGAAATTTTCTTCCGAGCTCAAGTCTTTCTCTCTCAACTCTTCAGCCTTTCTCTTCTCAAATCCCCAGTTTTTTTTTTTTTTTTTTTACTCTCAGATCTTCAATCTTTTCCTCCAAATCTTCAATCCTTCTTTCTCAGATCTTTTCTTCCATTTGAAGATTCGATCTCATCTTTCCTCTGAGAATCTCAGATCTCCAATCACCAGTTCAACAACTCCAATCCTTCTAACAAAATCTCCCTCAAACACTAAACCATGTATTCCTCGATTTACACATCCTCTCACCCCATGACCCAAGAGCCACGAACTCTGCAACTAATGGAGCTCCAAACCCCGCAACAAATGGAACCACAACAACAGCAACCAACAGAGGAGGGAGGAAACACCCAAGCAGCTGGAAGTAGTGCCAACATGGATTTCTGGCGAAGCCGTACCAGGTGGATTCCTACTCCAGAACAAATAAGAATCCTCAAGGATCTTTACTATGTCAAGGGATTTAAGTGCCCAACTACAGAGCAGATTCACGAGATCTGTCTCCAGCTGAACCAGTATGGGCATGTTGAGGGTAAGAACATTTACTTTTGGTTCCAGAACGTCAGGGCTCGAGAGAAGCAGATGAATAGGTGTAATCAGGCTGCTCCAGTGCCCATGAGAACTAGTTCTCTTGGTACTGGTAGATCCATTGATCTCAATTTTGGGTCCACTGGTTCTACTGGTGCTGGTGGATCCATCGACATCAATTTTGGGCCAGCTGGTGGATCCATTGACATCAATTTTGGGTCCACTAGTTCTACGGATGATGGTAGATCCATTGATCTCAACTTTGGTTCCACCTATTCTACTGGTAATGAAGGATTTCTTGATTTAAATTCTGTTTCATATTCTTCCTCACACTTCAACACTAATACTAGTACAACTCTTTTGGCACAACAGGAGGACAAACATCCCTGCAACAACGAGGAGGAGATCACCAGGAGGTTCAAACTCTTCCTCTGTTCCCCGTGCACGGCGAGGACGTCTTTGGTAACCTGAAGGCTACTTCCGAGGAAGGTAGCGCTTTTGGTTACTATTCTGGTGGCTCAGGCGGTTACCACAGTGGCTCAAACGTTTCTCTTGAGCTCAGCCTCAACCCATCCGGAGCTGCTGACTAGGCTTAGTATAGCATAGTCCTCGCTTTTTTTTTTCTTTTTTTTTTCTTTTTTTTTTTGTAATATAAACTCAATAAGATGGTGTGCATGTTTTCTTTCCTGTTTGTTTAACCAACAACAACACCAAGGATCGAACCTTGGTCACCCAATACTGTTTTCAAAACCATAAACAACTCTACTGCACACATCTTTCATAATGATGCAATAAAAACAATCACTCAAAAAGAATCCAACAATCAATTAAGTCGCATCGAGGTCTAGCTAGTATCCTCTGAGTCAAACCAAACACAACAATTTCATCGATAGGATTAGGGATTTATAAAGCTAAACACATCCTGAGTTAGCTAGGAAAAACCCACGTTTTTAGAGTTACTCTTACAACTCTTATAGAATCTCGATAATTCCATCTATCAATTGTTTCAACAAAAACTCACCACAATTCAATCCCTAACATTTAGCGATTCAGAAATCAAATCAAACTCCATATCACATAGTAACTCACTTGAACCACTATGGATACCTAACAAAATCACTAAAATCAATATCCGAAATTGCGTTTAACTATAACACCTACAATCAATCACCAAAGGCACACACTCTCATCCAACATCATTCACAAGAACTGATTCTAACTCTCCCAATTAATTACACCAAAATCAACTCCATTGCAAAACTTTAAGTGTCCCGCCTACTTAAACTTAAAACACACAACAACTTCAAATTCACTGCAGCCCATCTCCATACTACGATCCAAAACTTAAGAAAACTAGTTCACCACACAAAGGCCACAAAATTCAATTTCATTCACTTGAACAAAACTATATTCACAAGTCACGGTCAGGTCATCAACCCATGGTGTTCAAATGAATAAATTTCAAATCCAGTTTTCCTTGTGAATCGTAACGTATCGTTCCAAAATGATGCAAGTAACATCAACCACGTATATAAGACACATCTCGCGAACTCAATTCAAATTCAGAATCACCAAAACTACTACTAATTCCAATTCTACCAACAATCCTGATTCTGAAGGAATTATAGTACTCAACGACAACCCAAAACAATGGTCTCTCCTCTCTAACCATCGAGCACAAAATAAAATTCTTGTCTCGCACCTTAAACCCTGCTTAACAACTTACAAGCACAAGGAAGAAGTAACCGCAATAATTCCTTCCCTAACCGCAACACTACTCACAACTCCACATGAGTCAAGAATCTATTCAAAAACATTAGTATATCCAACTTAAAAAGGCAAAATTACTATCGATTAATACTCGTATCCACATTACAGACGAGCATAGGTCCACACCATGCCTTCAACCAAACACTTCAACAATCAAAAGAACCTCATTTCCATAAAACAATCCTCGTTGACTTAACAGAGTTGAATCAAGAGGTTTCTATTCCTCAAGGATTGTAACTCGCAGCCACTGAACTTATTCCAATACGAACCTACAAGACAACTGTAAGGTTCTAAGTACAACCCCTTCGAATCTCCATCACCTAAGGAGTATAGTATGCTTGGCTAATACATGTATAACACTTAAAACACAGTATAAGTCAAATACAAATTCATATTAACCAAGTCAATACTATAGGGAATGTATTCACGTTCCCTAAACGACCTAGCGGCCTAAACAACTCCCAACACTCACGCATACCCAATGACTTAGCCAATACCAAAGAGCACACGATGGGGATCCGCTGCAGACGGGCCATCACTCGGAAGGTATTGACACATCACCAAATATGCACCTTACGCTCTGATACCAAACTGTCACGCCCCGAATTTTGAATAATCAATTCAAATCCGAAACATGAATAATAACAAATTACAACTAACATCCTGAATTTTTTTCTCACAACAACCACACTTCACAACTCTCAAATTTACAATAACCCAAATCCTCAAGTTATTTATTACAGCACACTCCCACCAAATCAAATTGTAAGGCTCAAATGAGCTTAACTCGCCTCACTATTACAATTGCTGTAAAACTATAACCATTGCTCTAACCGCACGATCACCGTCCTGGTTCTCCTGTCCTGTAGGATTACCCGCTACACAATTTGAATAGTGTACCGGGAGTTGCAACAACACAAAACCCGGTAAGCTTTTTACAGCCAGTATGAGTAAACAAGAAAGAACTGTTGATTTATTAAATTACAATTCAAGTAAAATTCAACAGTATTACGTCTGCAAAGAGACATCAACCCACTCATGGAAACCACAAGGAATACATTTTCACAATCCTCAAATCACCATACACCACACTGGTCCTGTAAACACCCAACCCACATAACACCACTCTGGTCCATCCCAATAACACGTTAGAGCTCTAACTGCCTCGTTACCTCTGACACCTTGGCCTAGGGTCAAGCAACGGCAAAATACTTCGGTTAACACTATAACCGTCGCGCTTTGGACATCCCCGTCCTCAGCACCATATACTTCGGTTAATAATAAACCGTCGCACTTTGGACATCCCCGTCCTCAGTACACAACTTCGGTTAATAATAAACCGTCGCACTTTGGACATCCCCGTCCTCAGTACACAAACACTCCGGTTATCCATAACCGTCAAACTTCGGACACCTCGTCCTCAGAATCCTACATTCTCCAACTCTATACATACTCCAATGTAAATCATGAATATTAACAAGAACTCATCAATCATGATCATCACATATAAATATGATAAGTCAAATTTCAATTCATAGTATTTTAATCATCCCAATTTCCACACTCTTCAATGTCACACCATTCCACATATAATCACGTAAATATATATATACGTAATCACCCACTCAGGAATGACCACTAATACCAACTATAGTTCACACAAGAAAATCGTGAAATTCATTTTGTATAATAAAAATCATTTTACTTCCCCATGGACCGTGGTTGATCAAGTCCATATGATTTTAAAACAAATATTTATTTCATAAATATTTTCACGCAATTACGACAAAATAAGGTAATTAAATTTATTCGGTTCGTAATATGAACCACGTGAGGTTTACTCACCTCTAAATTCCCGCTGCGTCTTCTTAACAGCTCAAAAACAACGATCCGAAATCGTTCACCAATCAATCCATCAACCACCTAGTCAAACACGATCTTAACTTAGAAATCATTCATAGACCACACATATACAGAAATCCAACGGTCGGATTCTAATTTAATGATGATCCAACGGTCAGATCAAATTTATATGATGATCCAACGGTCGGATCCTCACGGATCGCCCTTAGGATCATCCTCCAAAATTATCACGAAGATCCAACGGTCAGATCTTCCTGAATCGCCCTTACTAACATCTCCACAAAATTATATGAAAATCCGACGGTCGGATTCTCACGAATCGCCTTCCGAATCACTATTTCTCAAATATACGAAGATCCAACGGTCAGATCTTCGCCCGTGACCTCACAAAGTCACCGGGACAGTCATACGATCAACATATTAAAATTTGAAGTAAAACCGATGGTCTGATCTTCGTAGATCGTAAACCGAAGATAAAACGTAAAAACCGTAAATAGTAACGTAAAAACGTAAATCCACTATTTACCAACTTTTTCTAACATAACCTTGTAATATATCAAAACGCTCGTATGGATGCATAGATCATCGCCCAGATAATGAAAACTCGAAATATGGTCTGATGCGCCGCCACAAGCGGTGGTCAGTGGGCGGTCAACGCGGCGGTCAACGCCGGTCAACCACCTCAGATGGCAAAGTGACCAACTACAAACTGGTTCAAAATGAAAGGGTGGTCGACTTCCATACCTGGAGCTAAGTCTGGTTTGGCCTAGATCGTCCTAGATCAAGCTTGGAAGTCGGATTAATCCTGTGCGTCCGATCAGATTTCAGATTAAATCAGGGACGTCGAAAAAGTCAAACCATGATCTAGCGTTCTATACACAAAATCGTGATGAAAGGCTTACATGGGGATGATCAGCATGAGGAGGAGATCACAAAAATGGGAACGATCGGCCCATGCAACGCCGGAAAAGTGGTTTTCCGGCCGGGTCCGAATCAAGAGTCTGGGTGGCTTCGATCCAGCTTTTGGAGCAGCGTCTGGGCGAAGCGATGGGAGGGGACGGCTGGGCGTGGAGCGGCGATCACGGAGGAGTCCGGGTCCGGGGCTGGAGGAGGCCGGAGGGGAGAGAACCAGCCGGGTCGGGTCGAACACGACCCGCCGGGTCTGAGGGTTTCGATCGAGAGAGAGAGAGAGAATCCGGGGGACTATTCCGCAAAAACAGAAAAGTTTCGTCCTTAATGAAAAAAATCAACATTTTTTTGATATTTATAGAAAATTCCCAATTTTCAAATATTCATAACTTATTCATACGAACTCCGAATATTGCGTTCCACATATGCACGAGATCGTATCGACGAGCTCTACAACTTTCATGAAGAAAGTTTTCCCAAATTCTGTACGTATAAGAAGTCACTTTTCAAGACCCCCTAAATAACGTTCGTTTTCGAAATAAAATCGTTCGAACTAATTCCACAACTCCTTCAAGCTTCGTATTCGTGCCCACGCCTACGAAATCATTTCCAAAATGTCATCGGACATTAATTTGAATTTTTCGGGTATTACAATTCCATCGTCATTATATTTTCTTGGTGAGGTGTGTAAATCATACAAGTAAAACTGAATGCAGGCACTTGAACCTTGCGAGTTGCAATATTGCAACTGAAAGCATGCCTTTTATATCTGCCTGTCCAAAATGAGTTTTACAAAGATGAACTAAAGAGCACTAAAGCTCGAAAATTCAGTAAGCAACAAATTTGGGGCAAAAGATCTATATGCACCAAACTCAATTTAAGAAGCACCCAATACGATGCTCAACTCTTCAGGTCTCTCTTCACAAATTACACAAGTAATAAAGATCCTTCAAATTGTCATAAATTATTTATGGAATCTCAAATACCTAGTTTGGTTGCAATAACCATAAACTATTCATTACAAACACCTAGTGCCTTTGCAATACGATCAACCAGCTTCTCCTTTGAATCCCAGGAGCTATTTTTCAATCGCAGCTTAACAGCTAAATGTCTAAGGTCATCAACCTTCATTTTCATCAACAGCGGCTTTGAATAGACCTTCCCCTGTTCAATGTTAAAACCCAATCAAGTCCCAGTTACGAAAACGCAAATCATCAGAAACACTGAAATCCACGAAATCTAATCACAACAAATTTCTACCAACACAGCTAGCTCAAAGGAAGGAACAAGACCACAGATCCATAGGTAATGTAGACCAAAGACAGCAGAAAACAAGTAGACTTGCCAACATGACTTACAGCCTTCTCCTCCTCGTCATCGTCATCACTTAAAACAATAACATCCTCCTTATGAAAGCTGTTGATATGCTTATTCTCCTCTCTTTGCTCACCCTCCTCCTGATTCATTTCCTGCAACAATAACTTTGAGTATAAAATTTGGCTAACTATACAGTAGAGCTGTGTCTGGAATCTGGATAGAAGCCAAACATGTAAAAAAAGTGTGGAAAAGAGACGCAGCAATCTACAGTATAGGAGTGGCTGGGTGGTTCACCACTATAGTAGGAGTGATATCTTTTGCTATATGCACCCAAATAGGTAGACCTGGAAGGTCTCATCCTAGATGGTTTCATGTGTCAATTATATCAGCTGATAATATAAGCCATGCAGCAACTTAATTGAAATGTTCATTTACATGTTGATTGCCAACATCCCTTTCCTCCTCCTCGTCTTCGTCCTCATCATATCCAGCAACCTCCTTTTGTAACTTCTGTTCATGGAACAGAGGGACATAATTTTCAGTGGAGTCTAAAACTTCCAAAACAACATATATACACTTGGGTTAATAGGACAGCTTTTTGTGCAATGTAACTCACTTTTTTCAAAAGGCTCATAGTACCACCGAGCACTGGCACTAACATGGCTGCTGTAGATGCACTCACCTACAAGACGTACAATAATACAAATAAATCAATACATTATGTCCATAATTGGAGGGAAAAGAATCTATGTAGAATATTTGTGAGTAAGTGAGGGCTTCGAATTTTACAATAAAATCTTTTAGGGTAACTTACTGAATCAAGGTCAGCTGGAAGTCGAACACCCACAACCTGATCGTCATGGAGCTGTAGAAGATTATTGTGATCTTCCAACTTCGGGATTATTAGTGTCCAAGGGGGGATATTAATTTCATCAGCCTTAGAACTTGGGCGTGACTCTTCATGACCACCACCACATCTGCTTTCCTGCAAGACATTTTTTCATACCATCAATACATGCATGTTCTTCATCCAAATTAAAGCATACTTCCACTCATACATTCACATCTTGAAATTTACATCTTGACGAAATTCACTTTCCCCTGACTTCATTCACAACTTGTTCGTTTCTACCTTTCCATTCCTCATCTACTGAATTCAAGTTTTTTTTTTTTTTTTTTTTACCTTTTCTCTTTCTACCCTCAAGCAACAGTTACCTTTACCATATGAGCATGATTCATGCCAGATATGTATCTGAAGCGTCTTGTCTTGCTGTTTTTAACACACTTATGTTACTAGAAGCATACAACCTAAGCATATTAGAGATAATTGAGGATCCACAAACTAACCATGTGAACAGAATTTCCAACCGTTTTTTTTCTCCTTAAAACCCAATTAAGTCCCAGATACGAAAACAACCACAACAAGCAAATCATAGTGTTTCTGGAAATCCACAAAATTTAATAACAACAAATTTCTACCAACACTAGCTTGTTCACAATTTATATCAGCAAAATCAACCAACACAGTTCAAGGAAGAAAGATATTTTCTTTAACCAACACATATTTTCAATTAATTCTTATAAAAACGTGTTTTTTCAAACTAAATAATACCCTTAGGAAACTAAATAAAAATTTCAAATTTTGCAAGGAAGCAATAAAAGCAGTGAAAAAGGCATAAGCAACCTCCGCTGCCGCCGCTGCAGGAACACCGTCCGCCGCCGCCTCCGGAGCACCAATACCCATAAGAACATGTGCCGCCTTCAACTCATCCATCATATCCGACTGAAAACCAGGACAATTCAAGGAAGAAAATTCTTTGAACACAGTAAAAAAAAATTTAGATGCAAAACTAGTTTTCAAGAGTTCAATTTTGGCAGCATTAAGTAGATATTCAAATTATGCAAGGAAGCATTAAAAGCAGTGAAGAAGGCTAAACTCACCTGGTAAGTAATCTTCGGGATTTCAGAGACTTTGGTCTTCACCATCCTCGGAATAGCAGAAACAGACCTGGTGAAAGAAGATACAGATGTAGACAAAAGACAGCAGAAAAAAGTTGAACAATGATTCTAAGCAAGATGAAGAACAAAGAAGACGCTAGCATACCTTGAAATGGAGTTTGATTGGTGTGGGAAGGAAGAGTGTGAGGGAGTGTGAGTATTTAGAATGGGGGAGAGTGTTGTAGAGCGAGTGTGTGCTGCAGGGACCAGTTGGGAGAAGTTGGATGTATTCAACTTTTGGGTATGATGAGATCAAGTCCTATTGATTCCAAGCAATGAAGATGGTATATATGCAAATATAGAAAGGGCCAGCCAACTGTAGAAGCCTGCACCCTCTAGCTCTGTCTCTATCACATAGTGAACAGGTGAAGTAGGTAGATGCTGGTTTGACCGGCTCCACTGAGCTAATATGCTCTGTAACTCTCTTCTCTCTATCACGTGGTGAAGTACGTAGAGGCTACTTTGACCGGCTCCGTGGAGCTATGGAGAATGGCTCGGCTTCTTGGCCAAGAAGAGTTAGAGTGGCTCTCTGAGAGAATTTATAACCAATACAATTCCAAACTCATCCAAAAGTGATTACAAATGGACGAATGGTACTGGCTTCTATTTCTCAAGGGGAATTATTGTTTTTACTTTTTATTTTTTACTTCACTTATAGTTGTTATACTTCGTGTTTTGGTCGACCGAAACATGAATCAGAATGACCCAAATTCGTTAATTTTGAATGATTGATTAAATTGGAGAGTATGAGATGCCTCTGAGACCCCTAAAGTTCTAGAATTCGAAGGAGGTTCTCAGAATTCAAAACTACGAAGTCACTTTTTCTGTCCCCAGGTTCCAAAAGAAAGCACGAGCACATCTCTACTACTATAAAGCCAGACCCTCTTTTGGTGTCAAAGGCTTCACCAAATTTTAGAAGTCCCCATATTACCCATGGTGAAACAATAATTAACTCAGATGAAAATATCTACAAGGGTTATGAGAAATTCTTTCAACTATCAAAGTTATGAGACAAAAATCCTTTCTTTTCAGTAGGGAGGATACCTATTCTTACTGTGTTTTCCATGTCACCATCGATCTCTACATTCCTACACTTTTACCACATTGAACCAAAACAAGCTCTCCTCTAGCTTATTAAAGTCAACACAACTATAGCGTTTTACACTGGTCAAAATTTTTCAGACAGTCGTCATTGACATATTTACATATATAGTACATTTAAAACATAATATATGAGAATTCAATCAAATTTGTGGATGTGTATCAAATAAATGGACGGTACATCCGAAAGCATGAAAAGATGTGAGACCATCTGTTTGTTCAATGTAGTACAGTAGCTGACCAGTCCATTTTGACAACATTAAACATGTGACACCAAAGATATTGGCACAGAACATGAAGGTATAGCACGCTATGATCACAAGTAAAGAACATATATTGTTACCTTAAAACCCCTAAAGCACCAAGTATAAATAAGAAAACAGTAACCCTTCAGTTCTTTAATAGAATGGAGAAGTACAAAAATACCAAACTGTTGTAAATATTATTATCTATGTGGATGTCCATGTAAATACTCATTAGTTATGTAAACCCTACCTCTATATAAAGGAGGCTAATGAGACTGAATGAGATACTTCTACTTCCTCCTAACTATTCTCTCTTCATCTTCTTTCTACTTTATAACACGTTATCAGCACGCTCTGCTATTTTTCTTAAAACTCTATGATGATCTACGAGTTTATAGTGCAACGTTGTTGCTCTTACCTATAACTCATGATCTATGAGTTTATTTATAATCTATATCAATTATGCATATTAGGGTTTATGGAGATATACGGCATCATATCAATGTTTTGTTTATTTTTTTTTTTTTTTTTACTTATTTTTTTGATATACGGCGCCTTATTGCAGTTGCTTCAGTGTCATATTAGGGTTTATGGAATGTTTTGTTTTTTTGTGCTTCTGCAATCCTATATATATATATAGTTTAATATATCCTGGGTACAAGTATCGTCCATAGTTTAATATTGGTTGTTTTGTTTAATATAGTCTATGGGCCATAATCGCACTTTAGTTGGTTGCTAACTATTGGCAAGCATATATATATAGTTTACTATGATCTCTATTCTCTAATCGCACTTTAATATATACATGGTTTCATATGATTATCTAATCGCACGTTCCTGTATATATGAGGTATATGTTGTTAACATAATGGATATATCTTTTCTGTTTTATTACTTATCGCATATTTAATATGTATTTAAATAAATTTATTTTATCTGTTTTATCAAGCATACTTACTATTCATAATACAAGTGAACCTGAAGTTTCACTACTGCTACTCGAGCCAGAAGTTTCGAGTACATATCCATTTGAACCCGAAGTTCAAAAATACGGAATGTTAGAACCTGAAGTTCTAATCATAAGAACACGAACTTGAAGCTTCGTGCATATAATTGCGATCCAATGTTCACTTTATTTTCGAACCTGAAGTTTCGATATTGATTACTTATCTGTTAAGAACCTGTAGTTCTAACACTATATATGGATCCTAACATACCTCATCAGACGATTGATCAGATGATTGAATACAATTGCTTATGTATATATGGGTATATTGGTGTTTGTTTTCACATGCGTTCAGGGTATAATTGCTGAAAGTTTTTAGTTGATCACGCAAATAGAATCATACCCGTTTTTCCTTTCTGACAATCCCAATTTTCTTTTGTCAATAATCATGCCTCTCTCCTTTATTTTTGGTTTTTCAACCAAAACCCAACGTATTATCCCATAAGGTGCAATAGAGGCATTAGTTTTTACTTGACTATTTAATAGCATTTTCTGGGTTTTTGTCAGTATACACTCATAAGATTTTTTTTTGTGTGTTTCCTTCATTGTCGTTAGACATCAATCCTAATTTGTCATATATTTCATGATTACAAGTATCAGTATATGCCTTATGTTGTCATCTACACATGTATTTACGAATTGATTAATATGAGAAGCAATCTTGACGTGATGAGACTGATGACCACTATCTATGTTGATTAAATTTATGGCAGGATCAGTAACTCCCAAAGGCGGATCAATATTTTTTGATATCCAAGTTATACAATCTTACAATTATATGCATAAGTATGCTCAAAAGGTAAGGCCGTATGATATGATTTTATTGCTCATAGACTGATTTCAATGACCATTGTAAATTCAATGCGATCAAAATATTTTCTTTATATGATTACACGAGGGCCTGAAGTTCCTCAAAGATTGTGTAGTGGAAAATTGCGATATAAAGTCTCTCAAATTTATACAATTACGAGGGCCAGAAGATCCTCAAAACTATGCAATTGAGTATATGAACTCAAATGTTTCTTAATCCCCAATTATAAAAGGCCTGAAGTTCCTCTATTTTTTATGCTGGGGTCCCTTCCTCCTTATGACTATTTTTGAATTTGGAATTCAAACCACCTTTAGAACCTGCAGTTCAAAGTTGGACAATCAATCGAAGCCAGAAGCTTCTGACTAGCATTTAGATCAGAGAACTTGGTTCTCCTATTGTCTTTTGTTAGATGAGATACAAGATTATCATGTATTATGAAGTTAACTGGACCAGAAGTTCTGTGTATTTCTTCATTTAATGGAACCAGAAGTTTCCACAGTTAACTTTATTGCATAATTTATCTATTTATTTTCCCTGCAATTTTCCTATTTTGTTATGTACTTTTAAATTAATTTTTTTTGTTACTCATACGGACCAGCAGTCCTATACCTCGAACATATGAATTTCGAATGTAATAGTTTTGAACCAGAAGTTCAAAATTTCATAATAGAACCTGAAGTTCTAACAGTAAAACTCAAACCCGAAGCTCTGAGTATAAAATATAAATTAGTTCAAAGTGAACTTGAAGATTCGCTTTAGTCACCTCGAGCCTGAAGTTTCGAGCACCAAATTTATTTGAACCCGAAGTTCAAATTACAAAATCTTAGAACTTGCAGTTCATAAAAAAAAAAAATTCGAACCTGAAGCTTCGATTACACATAATTCATTCATAGTTCATTTGACTTTATGTCAACTCGAACTAGAAGTTTTGAGTAAATTTTGATATGTCGATTGACACATTCTTCTTTATGCCTGCTTAAAGCATTCCACCTTAGAACCTGAAGTTCTAATTGTGCAAACTCGGGCCGTAAGTTTCGAGTATATGGACAATTTATCAAAGAGCTTTAACCTCAAACCTGAAGTTTTGAGGGAATTATATTGACACCAATTTATATGTAAGCAGATACTCAACCATTGGTTTATGACGAATGAGTATGAGTATACCCCAAATTTGTGATCGTGAATTTTGTAATTAAAAGAGATCAGAACCTGTAGTTCCTTGATCCTTAATTACATGAGGACTTGAAGTTCCTCAATGATCAAACTAACGAGATGACCAACTAAAGTCCTTCACTCATAAGTTATGGTCATGAAGTTTAAACTCGACATTTCAAATATGTCATTTTGGCCAGAAGTTCAAAATGCATTTGATGTTAATATCTACATCAAACAACAATACAGTAATTGAACATCAAATTTTACATGACCAACACGGACCAGAAGCTTCGTGTGTATCTTATGAGATCCACTGTTCAATTTTTGCAAATTTGATTTGTGTCATCTTCAAACTTATATTTTGAGTGATTTCCAAGCAATGCAATTTTATCCATGGTGTCCAGAAAAATTATTAAGGCTTATGCTTATGAGGCTAATATAACAACATCTCAGATCTTACATATCTGATTGATGGCTCCAGAAGAGCACACATTATTGTCTTTTTGCATCTTGTGCCCCCAATATTACCAGAGATGTATAATCTCTCCCTCTTATAGAACTCATTGATAAGAAAGCCGATTGACATGGCTATACCATGAAATGCCACCAGAAGTGGATCATGGCAAGAGAAAAATCATGAGTCAATGCAAATACTGCCCTAACATCCACACATGTGAGGAAATTAAAAATTGGGCGTGTGTCACCTATGGTACACATTTGAGTATATCATTCTGGCCTGCAGTTCAAAATGAATTTGGTCCATTCCAATTGTTAATATTTCACAATTGATGTTTACTCAAGCTAAGGTAACACTCATATCATGAGTTGTAGATCTTGATTTATGGCTCCCAATGAGCTACTATCATGTTACCGAATTTGAAATATTATTGCATTAATTGCTTCCTATATGGTTGGAGAAGCCTTTATGCCATCGATCGGATATATACTGTATTGAATTTTCACAGTAAATTGAGGCATATATGTAATATCATGAACCAGAAGTTCATTGAACCAAATACACTATTTGGCATGATTGATTATGTCATCTTTTGTCTACCATGTTGCGTGGAATCACTTACAAGTTTGATGACTGCTAATCTTACTCATAAGCAGATTGTTTTATTTACCACATATTTGCAAGTTGTCACTTTAATGAGACATTCCTCTTGCAATGAGGGGGAGAAAGATTGTTCCTGAAGAACGACATGAATTGGTGTGAGATATTTATCCACCATCTCAATTTGATCTTGAGAAATATCTAAGCTAGTGATTTGATAAAAGATAGTGACAAAATTATATGCTAAATGCAAAGGCATCTGCCTGGGTTAAAGTCCCAGAGACCAACCATATTATTACAAACAATGTAGACTCCATTTGATTTGTGGGATGCAAGTGTATCCAATTGACATGATTCTCCTTAAGAGAATGTCATTAAACAATATCACAACTCCTAATATGGCTACACATACAGAGGGTGTAGGTATGCCATTAGGAAATGATGTCTTAGTGATACAATAATAAATCAATATGGTTGATGCTAATGAATAAAGCATGTTTTGACCTAAATCTTGGTTTGGGCTCGCCACCAACCAATGAGCATCTTCACTTCAAAGAAAGTGATAGATTTTTGAATGCATCTTTTGAGCATGGTCAAAATAAGACAGTCTTCCCGCCGTTAGGGGGAGGAAAGACTACTGTCATTTGAATAACGGCGTGAATTTGTGTGGATTATATCCACCAGGTCTAAAGTTTTAAACTCCCAAAAAGGGAAGATCATACAAGTCCTATAGTGCTCGACATGAGGTTATACGTAAAAAGATCCACATTCTACATAATTCATCAATGAGAGATGATTGTCCTAGAAGTGACAATATATGCCCCAGAAGTGGCATGGGTACCCAATATCAATAAGCTTCTTACAGCTAATGCATGCATATAAGAATGTGTGGGATCTATGATTAATGATCATCGATGATAATTTATATATGGTAGCTACCAAAAATCATTAAGGGTTGTATTGACGCTGTACCATGTTTCATTATGAATGTCGACAAAGTATATTATTGGCCAAATTGGAAAGAGGCAATTCCAGTGAAATTAAATATTTGAAACGTGATGAAATACTTAGACCTTTAACCCTACAAGTTACAAAAGGGTTTTTACAAAAGTGAAGATAAATCACTATGACACAATGTCTGTTTATAGAGACATGAGATTGTGAACATCTTCCCTTATACGAATGACAATTTTCTATAAATACAGTGTTACATATAGCTGTTATATTGACGAGAGATTTATGGCACGTTATCATCGTATATTATGAAGATCTTAAAGACACATTGCTAAAAGCAAAATCTCAAAAGTAAAGTGTCATTATAAGCGTATTGCTTATCAATCCTCAAGGGATTCAAATACATGAATGATTCAAATGCAAGTCCATGAAAGGTTGAAAGAGCCTGAAGCTCCCTCATGGAATCAAAGAGTCTACAACTAGCTCATATGTACTCATTTCGTTCTAGTCAACGAGATCTAAATTGCCTTAATAAGTACTATGACGAGACTACTATCGAATTCGAATTATGATTATTGTGTTGCAACATATTCTAACTTTCGCAAAGTTATGAATTACTTAAAGCTCTTGAAGAGCTTATATGAGACATATCAATACACAAAGATATTGATGTGTATGGCTAGGTACGCCATGATGATTTTTCAATGTTTTAAACTATACAAAGTTAAATGTATCAATTTCTTTATATTGTTTAGCTATTACTTTGTGTATGATTTTGAGCATATGAGATTGTTTCTAACTTTATCATATGAGGTATTCCTTTGTTGGTATTGCTTAACCTTTGCAGGTATAAAATTTGTGATGAGCCCCGATATGCAAAGCACACATGGTCTTACTTCGGTGATAGACACATCAAACTACTATACATGGTACATGTAGCTTATCGCATACATAAATGAGGCTTGCAACAATCAGGGGGAGATTCTCATCAGGGGGAGCATCCAGAAGCATGCTACCTAGGACATATGCGCGTTGTGCTCTTTTTGTCCTTCGACCAGGGTTATTTTTGTCCCACTGGGTTTTTGTTACCTGGCAAGGTTTTTAACGAGGCAACAATAAGCGCGTCCAATACCATCATTCATTGGTGGACATCCAATGGGGAGTGTTGTAAATATTATTATCTATGTGGATGTCCATGTAAATACTCATTAGTTATGTAAACCCTACCTCTATATAAAGGAGGCTAATGAGACTGAATGAGATACTTCTACTTCCTCCTAACTATTCTCTCTTCATCTTCTTTCTACTTTATAACACAAACCAATTTATTACAAATAAAGCGAGCAGAGTGGAGACTCCCACATACATAGCTCGAAACAAAGTAAATAAAAGATAATACATTTTACTTCAGTAGCAACCAAATTATTTTTTATTTTTTTAAATTTACAAGACTAGTAATTGATAAGACAGCAGCAAGCTCCTCTTGATCTTGGCAGGTTGAGCAGGGCTTAATCTTCTTCTGTTGGCATTGGGTATCGGCAGAGGGGACACATGTGGCTGATCTCCTGGCACTGAACAATGCAATGTACATGAAAATGGTGTCGGCAGGGCAACCCAGTTATCGGTTCTTGTTGCTAAAGAAGATCAAAATCCTCCAAACAAATAGCACAGGAGGGCGAGTATGTGATAATATCACTATCGAGTGTCACTTGCTCCAAACCCTGGATTGATGATCTGCTCGCAGTAATCGAATGGGGCCTACATCCATCTCCATCTCCATCTCCATCTCCACCTCTACCAAGGTAAGTGTTGTCCCACACAGCCAGTACAACAGGGAGCTCGGGGTCGCCGGCGGCCTCAACCGCCTGGAATAGGATGTGAACAGCAGTAAGATGCTCATCTTGGGGCACACCCATACTCGAAAGAGACTCGGAGATGAGCGCTTCATACTCCCTATTTCTGTCGTAGTTGTTGGATAATTGCTGCTTGATATGAGAAAACTTTACCCAAATATCTCTTTCCTCTAGTAAAGTAGAGCTTTCGACAATAGCTGGTAAGCGAACATCATCTATCCCACGGTGCGATGTGCTTGTCTTGAAGAACTGCAATCTGATGGGAAGCTTGTCCTCCTCCAAAGACCCTCTGAGGTTGCCTTCCGGTTTTTGCACCGCATCGTGAAGATACGCATAGTGATATCCCAACATAATCGGTTTTGAATCTCTATCCCTAAAGATCGAGGCTTCTCTGTGTGTGCGCGCGCATATATAATGAAGAACCCTCCCCGTCTAGGACAAGAATTTGGTAATTTGGAAATCCTCAATTCTATTAGGATTGGGAAAGTTGAGGAGAAACCCTCAATTCTAATCCATCTGAGACAAGGATTTCACTCCGACAGAGACCAAACTCCATTAGGACTATCGAAGTTGAGGAACAACTTGGAATTGGCCCAGAGGGACCAAACTAGAAGACGTACTTAACCCGGGAACCCTGAAGGCCAGTTCTGCGCGCCAACTTTCTCGTTAGTGTGCCGGCAGCACTTTTTGCAACAGCCTATAAATTAAACCAACACGGAGTCTGAATAAAACCGAAATTTATTAGAGGTAGAGAAGTATATAAACCGTGGGGGGCTGTAGTCCATATAAACATGCAAGAAATCCAACACAAATGGTACTGGCTTCTATTTCTCAAGGGGAATTATTGCTTTTACTTTTTATTTTTTACTTCACTTATAGTTGTTACACACATGTTCGTGTTTTGGTCGACCGAAACATGAATCAGAATGACCCAAATTCGTTAATTTTGAATGATTGATTAAATTGGAGAGTATGAGATTCCTCTGAGACCCCTCAAGTTCTAGAATTCTAAGGAGGTAAACTACGAATTCACTTTCTCTGTCCCCAGGTTCCAAAAGAAAGCGCGAGCACATATAATTAAATGGAAGTGTAGTTTATTAGAAAAGTAGAATGCTTTGTAGGAGGAGTTTGTGTTGTAGCCTTTTTCATAATCCAATATTCGCAATCCATACAAGGAAATACACTAGTGCAACAGCTCACAATTCAGTTCACTTCCTTCTCAGGCTAATAGACAGGCCAGCTCCGGTCAGTCAGTGTTGTCACGGCGATCAAATTGTCTAAAAAGGGAGAGCCTTGGCAAGTATGCATTCCTATCACATCATGAGTCTGATTTTTTTTCTTTCACGCTCTTCTTTTGCATCTAGAGGAAACTTGAGTTTGACATTTGATCTCGAATCCAACATTTGCTGAAACATTAAACGGAATAAATAAACTAAGTTTCACAAAGACAATGAATTCGCTTACAATCCAGAGAATCATTTTTCGCACCTTAATGTGACTGATCCCGGCGAGGTTGTAACCAATAATATCTTTTCTTTCCTGGAAATATCCAAACCTCATCATGTCAACAGAAATTCCAAGTTCCTTTATGTTTTACATAGAAACTACATGCATTCGAAGGAGAATCGACTTGAAAGGAACTATTAAACTTCTGATTTTGTGTCCTAAAATGAATGCTGAATGGTACCGTTACCTTTAATCCGGGATAAAGAGTCTCTTTCAGAGAATTTAATATAGGTTTAATTGCTGGCGTAGAAACCAACTGGTGGAAATGCATCTGGAATAGGAATGTAACCACCCTGCTAACAAGTTCAGCCTGAAAAAAAATTGTTTTTTTTTTTTTTTATTCTTCTCATAGGAAAAAAGGAAATATCGATAAACTGCAGCAGTTGTAAACCTTAAATACTAAACTGGAAAGTTCCATTCTTTCAAAAAAGGGGCAATTTATAAATGAGTGATAGTTTTCTAGGAACCATGATGCAATCAAAGCATGCTGTATTACAAGGACAAGAGGATATAAGAGGCATAAGCCACTACAGAAAACTGTGCGAAAGAATAGATAGAGCAAAAGAAACCACCGCAGACCAAAGTCCATTGGAAAAAATGAACAGACACCAACCTGGTCAGGATATGAAGCAAGGTCCTCCAAGTAAGGCAAAAGCCTCAAAGCTTCTGTGAATGGTAAGCACTGCAATTCCGATGTTAGTAATCTTAAATTACAATGAAGAGTTGACCATGCATAACGTACCTTATAAAGAAAAATAAATAGTAAATCCCAAAAAGAAAAGTTCAACCGGCTGAAGGCAATAAGGTGCAGTAGATTTTTCTAATCAGTTAATTCCTTCGAAGCAGATAATTACACCAGCTTTGATTCAGTTAGTTCCTGAACCCTAAATATACGTATAAAAGTAAGCTAGTCTAGCTCCTTATGGCATGGCATTGCACCAACGAAAAAGTGTGAAAGTTAAGACAAGAAAAAGATGCAATTTTAGCAAAGATTTGAGAAGGACAACACATATATTGTACTGATTCCACACAACTAGACCAACCCCAACCCTGCATTCGAACAATATTTATAAGGCAAACAAAAAAAGAGCTCTAAAACTTTTTAGCATCCCATTTTGGGAATCGGGAAAAACATAAGCATACCAGTAGCACCAACTCCAGATCACTCTTAATCTTTGAAAGTGCATACAGAACATGATCAGATCTGGACTTTTTCCCCTGAAACGACATGGTGAAACAATTCAATTGAAATACAACTAAGACTATATTTACAGAATTAGAGCCATATTTAGTAGTAAGTTTCCGTTTGATTGGTGGTTAGTGAAGTCAAGAACCAAAAGGTCATGAGAGGCGGTAAATTGGTGAAACCAATTTCCAAAAGCAAAATTCATTGTCTTTAATATTCAGAGAAAAACAAGTTCCAATACTTAAGATTTGGAACCCTCATCTTCTGGTGTTTCTTTTTTCCTTATTTCCAAGCACAATCACCATCTGGCATAGTGCTTTACAGATAAAATTGTGATTTTGTAATTCAAAATCAGGACAAGTTACAATTCATAAATTATAACAGAGAAAAGTTGAAACTTTCAATATATTGAGTTTGATTAAATAACGCATGCTGCATATAAATGAAGAAACAAGCACTGCCAAATGTGTCCTTTAGTTTCTGATGATCCACTCATCATACATGTTGTAATACATTACATTCATAATGAACATGCATCTGTCATTCAGGAATTTTATTATTCTTGAAGCTTAAAATTCAGGCGCTTTTGTAACTTGAGGAGGCAATCAGATTATCATATTTGAATTACATTCGAAGAGTGTGTCTGCTGAGATGTCTCCCCTTTCAACATATTCTTTACTTCTCAAAAGAAATTTTTTAAATTAATATATGCTGAGACGTATGGTGCACATATAATGTTATCTCACTTTCAAGAATCATTGATCAAGTGAGAACCTAATCTTTGACCATAAAGAAAAAGTTCAAACGTAATCACTTTCAGAAACAAATTTACCTCATATTCGGCAGCTACATCTAGTGCATTAATAAGTTCATCTGTCAGATCAATTGTTTTTTCCTTTCCCACTAAGGCCACAGCTCCCTTCTCAGGAATTTCTTCTTCCGCTGCATGCTTGAGCTCAGACTCATAACGTTCTAACAACCTTTTCTGATTCTCTTCCTGAAATTTCAAACTAAGCTTGTTAATAGGGCAAGAACATGTCTTTTTAAGAAGTACATATTCAACCTAAAGCATCAGTACCACTACCAACAGAAAGACAGAAACCAAATTTTAGATATTAGTACAAATTTCAGGTGGAAAAAAGGCGTTCTTCCTTAAGAAGAAGCAATTACCTCCAAAAAAAATGGCTCGTCAATACGATCCCAGCGACGTATCGATCGATCAACAGATCCCGTGACAAAAAAATCACCAAGGTTGCTAATAGCGAGGCAACAAACACCCTCATGGTGTCCCTCAATAGTTAAAAGTAACTCAAATTTATCAGCATCCCAGTAGTTCACTTGCTTATCTTTACCAACACTAACCACGTAATGGGTATTTGACACAAATTTAACTTGCTTAACACTGCTCCTATGAAAGAACATTGATTTGTGGCAGTCGCCAAAATCTAAACCCCAAATCTTTACATTTTTGTCTTGAGATCCAGTCACTATCAGATCTCCATCAGATGACACATCCATACATAGCACAGGCAGCGTATGACCATTTAAGGTAAGGAAAGGATTGAGCTTGTCCATATAGTATACCTAAAAATAGAATGCCCAAGTTAAGAAAAGACGCTTAGTAATGCAGATATTATTAATTGAAATTACAAACGCAGGATGAAAACAGTAATATTATGGAAAGAAGCAACATAGAAAAATAAAATAAAAAATTCGGATACAGAATCTGTATCCGAGCCTTATAATACTTCATCCAAGCTCATATTAGGCATTTCACTATATAACACTCTAGCTCTACATGAATTAATAATCAAGGTAGTAAATTTTGTGATGCATGTTAATAGATATAGAATGTGCATACAAATATGCACTTGTATGTAATTAACTCTAATAGATATAATTCTGTGTTGAAAAATAACTTCAGATGAACAAAGGAGGAACTAAAAAATGATGCCTATTCAAATTTACCACGTTTTCCAGAGTCTAAAGCCTAAATATGTCTGGGTTTACAACTTGGTAGTTAAATGAAACAATGCAATGGATGATTATGTCAATTTGACCTTTACTGTGGAGTCCAAGCCAACCAAAATATATCTGGCATCGGGGCTAACAGCAACCACACGAACGTCAGTATCCATTTTCATGGTTCTTACATTTGTCACCATTAGGTGCTTAGAATCCTGTTACAAACAGAGTGCAGATCCTGTTACAAACAGAGTGCATGCAGTCAAGCTTAACCAGATTAATATGGAGATGACGAACTGATACACATCTGAGAAGAGAAAAATTAATGAAAGAAAAAAAGATGGAAGGCAACATCAAGAATGGCATTTTATCACAGAAGAAATGTATCATAAATAAGTAATTCACCCAAAGATGTCTTTATAAAAAAGAAAGATAAACATTCTTCTAATTACCTTAGCACGTGCACAGACATGTATGTAAGTAACTATATAAGCATACATACCTATAAATGTATCTATATAGAAGCTCTAAGATCAAAACTAGGGATGTATATATTCTCCTGATTGTTGAAATGACTATGATCAATACGTATTAAAAGTGGTTGATTCCAATTTGCATATCATCAATGCTTTTATGGACTTCAGAAAACAAGACGCAAAGGCTGATCTACTTTTAAAATATGAACTAAGACAGCACCAGAGTTAAGTCCTATAGTTAATACAGGAGAAGTTAAACTATAACTATAGGATTAGAACTTCAAATAGGAAAAGGTAGAGAAGACATACTTGGGGAGACTTTTGTTTGACTTCATATTCCCAGAACTTAACATAACCATCCAAACTTCCTGTGACAAAACCATTTTCATTGGGAAGTCTTACAATAGATTGAACAGAACCACCATGAGCTTCCACTACTTGAGTGACAGTGGCATTCCCGGTGTCAATAATCTCCATATTTCCACCCTTAGATCCAACAAGTGCATATTTGTTATTGGGAAGGATAAAACCACTCACCAGATTTGGAATGTCAATAGTATGAAGGCAGTTACCGGTACTAGGATTCCAAAGCTCGACTTCAGTATCACTAGTTGACATCAGAAAGCTGTTGTCTGAGCTCAGTGTCAAACTTCTAACAGAAGATCGGTGACCCTGGAGCTCTATAGTATGTGTTTTTTTTGTCAGTGCACATTCAACAGAATAAAACTCCAACAAATTATTGTTCAGCGACAGAGCTAATGTAGCTCGCAAATTCTTTGGGGGATTTGGAGAGAAAGAGATGGAACATATCTTTTTGGCAACTCAAATAGTTTGGAGATGTTCAAAGACATCAGAGACAGTAACCACAAGATTATTTCCTTCTTCTCCAGCTTCATGATTTGTGTCTCCATCTTCCATCACCTCAGGCTCCCCTTTTGCATTTTTCTTCTCTTTCTTCCGGCGAAGCCTGCGCTTTGCTTTACGCTTTGATTCAGCCTCATTCAACACATTGAATATTTCTACTGTCTTTCCTGCCTCTTGACAAGCCAGCAAGTTTCCAGACTTGTTGAACCTTACAGTTGCAACTCTATACTTGCTTTGCCGCTTATTATATTCACCAAACAGCTTCAAAACTTCCCATTTGTTATCTTCACAGCTCACAATCTCAGTTCCATTCCCATTAGAAATGGATTGGCCACCTTCCAAGTTATGCTTAATTGTGTAAAATCTTAGTTCTCGGTCTGCAGACCCCGAGACTAAATACTTTTCATCTGGATCCCTATCTATGGACCAAATTTCACTATGATGGCCACTAATCGTCTGCATGCAATACGGGGTTTGATTCAAGTTTCCAAGATCCCACACCTTCAACAATTTATCTTTTGAGGAACTAACGAGTTTGTTACTAGAATCCAAGAAAACAAGATCAGTGACCTACGATACATGAAATATACACAAATGTCATAAAACCACAGCCTGAAATTGGATTATCAAGAGTTATAAGAAAACATGCATATAAGTTTCATTTGAAGAACTAGAATAAAACCTGATTGGCATGCCCGCGGAGACGATATCTGCCCTCGCCCATCTCCACATCCCATAATACAATGTCCTTATCTTGGCCTCCAGATGCAACCATATCCCCACGCTCATTGTACCGTAAGGCAGTAACAGCCCCATTATGACCATTGAAAATGTTGTCGCAGGTTTCAGTGTCAGAATCCCAAATTCTTATACTACCATCTCCATACCCACAGGCTATCTGCATTTATCAATCAAAACTAGTGACATATATATTGCCTCAAATTGCATAAAACTGAATATAAGAAATTCTTTCAACTATCAAAGTTATGAGACAAAAATCCTTTCTTTCAACTATCAAAGTTATCAGACAAAAGGGTAAGTTTACCAGAGAAGAACAAGGTGAGGCCGCAATGCAGGTGACCAAAGTAGGATGTTCCAAAGAAGGAGTTAGGGTTTTGGAGCAAATGCCTTGACGCGCGTGCCACACGCCCAGCGTTTCCAGGGCCGGAGCAACAAGGTGCTTACCGGAGCCATCGTACGTGATGTTTGAACCGCCGGACACTATGACGCCGAAGGCGGCCCCCTGCTCGTATCTGAGGTACGACTTCACCATGGTAAGCTTATTTTTGCTTTGTGTGAGAACTGGGTTTAAGCACAAACAAAACTTGATGGGCACGGCTAGGGTTTTACGTCTGGCCAGCTGAGCTCTTGTGTGTATATGTGTAAAAATATAATGAAATAACTTGGGACGTCTAGGAATGGCCCATAAAAGGATGCAGGGCAGGAAGTTCTTAAACTGGCAGAGGTCCTGGTTTCTTTGGTTGTTAAAGCGAAGAGGACTGACAGAATAACTAGGGTAAAGAAGGCAGTGGGAACCAATGATTTCTCCTCCTCTGCATCAATTTTAGCGGTAGGTTTTCATTCTCTTTGGATTAGTAATTTTTTTTGTTTTGTTTTTTTATTGTTGCTAGAATGGCGGTTCTTGAACAAGGATGATTGTTTCAGTGATGTTATAATTTCTCCCTTTCAGTCAAACAAAAAATTTAAAAAAAAGTGAATGGTCTAAAACTCTAAATTCAAAATCAGGGATAAACAAGCACAAATCTATATGTAAAGTTTAAAATTTCGAGGCCATAGGCACAAGGCCTGCCTCACATTCTGTTAGGATAGTTAGATTGTTATATTGTGACTACTCAGTATTCAAAGCCAAGTATAGTCAGCATTCAACAACAGGTAGACCATTTGTAAATGATGGGGATACGAATTATTGCTTAGAGTATGTGTGCAAATGCAAACAAGTTGGCCAACCCATCTCACAGCTCATCCATAATAGATGTGTCTTCCACGCTAAGCATAAACTTGTTGAGGAAACTCAAACACACTGCCAGGAGCTAGCAAATGTGATGAATAAATGAATGACCGAAACATCAAAGTCAGCTTGACGACTCGAAACTATACGAGGTATATGAAAGGATCCATTCACAAAAGCAGAAGCAACATAGTTTGATGATACATACATGATACAATACATGTAACTAAAGATCGATGATGATAGGAATGATATCTCTATTAAACCAAATCCAAAAGTATGTCAATTTCAAGCCCTTTTGTTAACTTAAAAACCCTGATGACAAAAGGAGTAACTTACTAGCCAATTCTCCAATTTGACCATGATGTCTGTGGCAGCAGCACACCCTTTTGTTCTTCTTCTACACCCAATCAAATATATACAGCCCACACCCCACATGGTAAACCAAAAGGGGGCTAATTGTATTCCAGATTGAGCCATTCATGCTCTGTGACTTGATCACCTGACATTCCCAATTTCGGAAGTTAACGTACCGGAGGAACCAACAACAAGAAGATTGATATCTCAGAACTTATATAGCAATGTCAGTCTATGGTCTGCGTAATAATTTGAATATGAAAACCACTGTGATCACACTATGAGGTTTTCTAACTTGCTAGCCAGAAGGTTTGCCCATGGCTTTTCTTGGGGACACAAGCACCGCTTCGTTACTTGCAGAAGCTTTCTTTGCAGCAATCTCTTCCAAACGTTTCCAAGTCAATTCACGTTTCAAACTCATTTCCTTCTCTTGTGCTTCATCTTCCTGGAATTTGAGCAAGCATTCCTCAAAAAGCTCAGGGTCAATATCAGAGAATATCTTGCGGACATTTAGTGTTAGGCTCTGAACTGCCTGGTTCCAGTGATTTCTTGCATTTCTCTCCAACGAAGGGAATATGATGGGCAATAAAACATGGCGATTCTGTTTGATTAAGTTTGAAATGTGATCATTATTCCATAAGAACAGAGCTCTTTCCGCCACCTGCAATTAAAGGACCAATAGGGGTACATATACGTGTCAGCGAGATAGAGAGAGCATACACTGTAAATCAGACAAATAGGGTATCTATACGTGTGACTGTGTGAGTGAGATAGAGAGAGCATAACTGTAAATTTACTGTACAGAAATGCTAACTGACTCCTCTTATTGAAAAAGAATAATAATTTTTTATAGCACTAAAGTAAAGAAGTAAATTGAGGAAACTTTGTATATCTATTTCCATACATTTTGTCTCAGTTTGTCCTTCTATGTACTATCCATCACACGATATTTAACTAGGTATAACCAGAAATTTTCTTTCAAAGTAGGACAGGTAACTAACCAAGAACTGTTCTCATATCAACCTAAATGCAGGATTGCATTAAATGATTCAAACCAGCATCTTAAGATCCAAGGTTGCAAATTCGAAACACCTAAGGTGCACCTTTATCAGTTTACGATATAAATCAGAACATCATTATCTCCATTTTACTCTTGACCCCTAGATGGCAGTAAAATTAATTACTAACATATATTTAAGATGCTGGAGGGAGAAATACAAACTACATGAACAAACATTCTATAGAGCTCAGTATTTCACCACCCACAAACTAGTTCACACAGCTTAAACCAGTGATATACTGTATTCCCATCACCACCTCTACTATTACAAAGATTAATACAGGACACCCATACAAGATAAACTGCCAAATAGGAAACCCACCAACCTGAAAATGTGAACTGCTCAAGCAACGGCCAACTTGGCGAAACAATGGTACCATACAGCGCTGGAACTCTCCAGGCTGAGTAGCTTCTAAAACTTCTTCCAGCTCACCTAAGAACATGACCTCTTTCGAACTATTTGTAATAGGCCAATATTTTAGTAACCCACGGATTATTGTATCAGCAAGTTTACAGTCTTTCTCCACAAATTGGGTAATGCAATAAGATAGCTGCTGATGGTACAAGGATACACATTTTGGCTTGTGGAGTGGAATAAGCACTCGAACAAGAAAGAGTTTGTGCTCTTCTTTCAATGGCAGAGCAAAACCGTTGATTATACTTCCCAAAATCTCTAACAGCTCAGCAATCCCATTATGCTTTTCAGTTTCAAAAATAAAATGGTAGAAGATGTGGTTGATTGCTTTCCTGATGAATGGGCGGTGCACCATAAATTTCCCATAGATTCGATGCAGAACAGTTTTCAAGTAGTCTCTCTCTCTGTGGTCATCCGAATCGAAAAGACCTAATAACTTGAGAACGAACGAGTGATCAACGTACCTCTTAGCCAACTTTGCATCTGTCTCAGGTGATGCCACAAACCTCAAGAACAATTCATACACAACTTGCAAGTGCGGCCATGCGGGGTCCATTGAGGGCTCGTCCTCTTCTAAGTCAAAGGCCTCTAGAGCTTTATTTTCATGGGGTGGAGAACTGAATGTTCTAAATAAGTTTATGGACACCATCTTTACAAGTTCTTGAATGACACTTTCTGAGAACTTCCCATTGGCAGAAGCAATGTAATCCACAAGCTCTACCAACGTCTGTCGCTTGATGTCCTTTTCCTTGAGGTTTTTTGTTGGGTCAGTGAAGTCAAACACATAACAACACAAGTTCAACTTTTTTATGCACAAGTTCTGCTTCTCCGAATTCGGAACATCTTTGAAGCTAGGCAATGCCTCAAATGAAGCAAATGAATTCCCATTAACCTTTGCATTCACATCCTGGTTAAGCTTGCTTCCATGATTTACTCCATAGTTAGGAGTAGAATTAGGGCCTGAAAGAGACGTACTACCCGAGTTTGCAAATTTACTACTCGTTGAACCACTTCTTGAACTGGTTGAAGCATTTGAAGAAGTGTTCGAGGCTCCTCCTTCACGATGTTCAGCTGACTTGGGCTTCCTAGGAAGTCTATTAAGTATCTGTTTGATCATAACTTAACTGGCAAAACAATATCTCTTCTTCTTGCACTTTCAAACCAAACACTGCATCACTGATGGAGGAAACACACAACTTCAATGAGCCGAGAAAAACCCCGAAAACATTAACCCAAAATTCGCCCCAATGAAGCAAGAATCACACTGTAAGCTGCTTATATTCTCTCCCTGATGAACACACAGATCTTCCTCAACTAAAAAAGAAATGTTCCAATCCAATTGAGGAAATCTGGAGCACAGATATCAAAAGCTGCATAATTCCAATGAAACAAAACAATGCAAAATCAGCAGCTGGCTTAGTTCATGATCTCTGATCCATATCAATCAAACCCAAAAATCCAAACTTTGCTCAAATAATACTAAACTTTGACCTTTCACAACTAACAATCTAACATCCCAACCTACATAGACAAAAACCCAGATGCATAAAACCATCAAATTTTGCATTCAAAAGCTAAAGACTTTGACTTGAGCTGAAAACATCAAAAACTTGAAAACCCATTACTGAATCTCTGACCCTCTTCCCAAAAATGAACACCCAATTCAGCTGGATCAGAAAGAAACAAGATCTGGGTATGATCTAAAAATCCCATTTTGGTTTCTTCAACAACTTTAAAACCCAAATTTTTCAAGCCCAGGTAGCTTGAGACATGCAAA
Organism: Rosa rugosa; assembly: GCF_958449725.1. Taxonomy (NCBI): domain Eukaryota; kingdom Viridiplantae; phylum Streptophyta; class Magnoliopsida; order Rosales; family Rosaceae; genus Rosa; species Rosa rugosa. Next base: position 71,696,232 of record NC_084820.1, read on the forward strand.
GAAGGAAATAAAGGAGCAATCTTTGGAGAAATTAATGAATGTTCTTAGATGCTTACAGAGAAAGTTGAGCTGCTTCTGCTTTAGCTTCAGCGCTTCTGCTTCTTGTTTGTTTAAGAGAGAGAGAGAGAGAGAGAGAGAAGGAGAAAATATAAATTTTTCAGTAAAATAAAAAGGTGGGTGGGTGTTGAAGAACACAGCAATCTTTGGCGGCTGTAAGGCTGTTGTCATTGGATTTTCTTTTTCTTTTTTTGATCAAAGTTTTTTTTTTTTTTTTTTTGTTAGATGAAAGTTTCTAATTATTGTAAATTTGATAAAAACCGGTTTATCTTTTTCTCCACTCAAAAGTATAATAATGTTTTTGGTTGTTGAAAAAAGCATAAACAGATTGATTTTTCTTTTTTTTCTTTTTACCTCCATTGTTTATTTTAACTTGAAGAAATTTCTTTGGATTTTTTGATTCACTCTAGAGGATGGGAGGCCAGCTATCCCATTTGACCAAACTAACCTTTCACTCAGATGGGGACCAAATCTTTCAAGAGGTGTCAATAAGGGTCGGTTCAGTTGATATAAGCTCGTTTGTGGTTGAGTCTCAACTTAAGTTTAATAACCGCTCCAAAAGTCTTTTGTTAGTTTATTGGTGGATAATCAAGTTAAAGCGTACGACAATATCCATCCGATTCCGTATGTCCACTGATGCGTGTGCTGCAGTTGAGCAAAAAAATTGGAGGTTGTTAAGATAAGCGTCATGATAGTCTAAAGTGGCGTTGTGTCTGTGATCTATAACTACCGCTCATCTGTTGTGCTACATGTATTCCCTGATTTGGAAGTCGGTTTACTGGTGATGATTCAACGAAGCCCTGATAAGGAGAATAGTTTTCCCAAGCTATTTCTTACCCACACTTTTTTAGCCAAAAAAAGAAAAAGAAAAAAACTTTTAAAAGGAATGAAAAAGGCTGAAATGGTAATTCCGCTCATAACTTTAGCACTTGGTACAGGGCAAGCACAGTGAGATGTGACAACTGGCAGTGACCGAGGGCTGAGGTCTTTTATTTCGAATCCGCCGGGATCTGAGCGAAACGTGTCGTTTCACAGCTTCTTGTTTTCTTATAGATCCAAGTTGCTAGTTCCTATTATCCATAAAAAAAAAAAAAAAAAGTTGCTTGTTCCTATTGCAACAAGTTTAACATCTAACAATTGGAAAAGAGGAATATCACAGAGATTAATTTGAATATTTATCTTTTTCTACTCAAACAAGTAAATTTACTCATAATTCCAGCATTGGAGAAGAAAAATTACTGTACAAAAACACAGAAGAACCCCTATGATTCAACAACAATTTCTCATTTCTATCGTTCGAGGCTTTGAGCAACATACATCTGTGTCCAAATTAATCAGATACATATAAACCGGACCAACAATCAAAATCTTGGTAGTCAACTTAAACATCATGATACTTGGAGAAACAAGTATCGCGGCACACTGTAGGGCTAAGAATTGCAAGAGCAAGATACACTTCTTCTTTAACTTACAGATCCATCAGTCGGATGTAGTAGTAGTTCTTCCTAGGTAACATCTGTGGACAAAAACACTCCAAGAAACTGTCTTCCCCAAAAATTTGCTTGGAGCTGTAGATTTATCTCGCTTCTAAGCTCCAGGTAGAGGTTTCAACATGATACAATTATCTCGGTTCCTAGCAGTCAAGCATGTACAGCAGCACTGCTAGTTGGTTCACAATTCCCTCCAACAAACTAACTGTGCTGAGCTGGAGGGTGAAAATGTACAGAACATCAAAGAAATCATGCAACAATTATTAGGAAAGTGGAAAGTGTCCCGAGATATGGCAACCTAAACCATCACAGTAACCAAATTGTTCCTCAACCAATTTCAGTGCTCCATTAATGCTGCTTCAGTTTCTGAAAGCGGTGCTGCAAAAGGGTCAACAAACTTGTCTATGAATGGGAAGAAATTATGAGTAAGAGCAAAGTAAAGACATCACGGTTTAACTAAGCTAGTTCTAGACCAAAATATCGAACACTAGCCATGGTCAACCAGAGTGCATGCATTCATTGTTTCAGACAAGGAAAGAAAGAGGGGGAGTGGAGTTCATAAGATGTTTTCACATTTTAACATCTCTCATCATATAACAAATGGAGCTGAGCTATGATGGAGATCTATTCTAACTAGATCATAATTGAATAAGGATGTGGATATTTTGAGGGATGTTTCAAAGAAAATAAGTAATTGTATGATTGTTCTGTGACATATTTTATAAGCTATATAACAGAAAGTTGCCTGAACCAGCAGAGAACCGTATACTCAATTTGAAGCACTTTATTACTAAAATGTAGCCAGTCAACAATCTGTGCATATAAAAAACTAAATCAAAAAGAAGCCTACTAACTAGAATAGTCAGTGCCTTAAGCAACATACCCAGTAAGTCTTCATAAGCATCTTCTATTAGCAAAGGAGGAGAGAAGACCTGCTCCTGAGCTTCCTCAAAGTCATAAAACGATCTTTGTGCATCAGAAGCAGCACTGTTTGAACCCGTAACTGAAAGAAACCCATTTACTTGGTCATAATCATGAAGCGAACTAGTTATCAAACCCCCTTTAGATTCTGGACCCAGACGAGAAAACCCAGATGATGAAAGAGGCATAAAGAAATGCTCTGAGCTTTCATCAGAATGACTGCCTTGTGATGATTTGGAATGGAAGGACTTCCGTGACAAAGCAGCTTCTCTAACAGATCTCTTTAAATTCTGGACATAATTACTATCACTATCTGCATACATGAAAATAAATATCAAAATCCTGCATGATAAAGCTGTTCCACAACTAATTGTGAATCCATGCACAAAATGAAAGGCATTCCACAAGCCAACACTTATACATGCAATGAAAAACGAACAGCAAGGACACACAGCAGACCTTGTGGCAGATTATCTATGTGATTATTAGATAGAGGCTGCTCCAAAGGTTTCCTTTCAGAAAAATTCTCTGTTTGACTTATTTGAGTAGCTGAAGCAAGGCGCTTATGAGAATTAGGCGTCAAGCTAAATAACTGGGGGAGCTTTAGAGCAGGCGCACTGGCTGACACCTTTTCGAGCTGAAAGGTGGACAACTTCGAAGTGACTTCAGCCACATCATCAGTGCTCTCCTGAAATATTCCAAATAAAAAAAATATGAGTAAATCATACTGCAATCATTCAATATTGGACATATTTTAGTAGGTACTAGTTTTGAATGAAATAGGTAAGTGTATTACCAATGTCCTTCCACTGCTCTGTGCTTGACTAGGTGAGGTTGAGCGGCCAGGATGCTTAGTCATTGGAGGCAGATTAGAGGAAATGCTATCTACTTTATCTGTACATTCTGATATTGACTTTTGTATTGCTGGAGCAACTTCCTTCAGTTGATTAATGAGAACCTATACAAGTTACAATTGGAAAATCTCAGCATGGCATCAGATGATTATACAAGGATATTCAAGAAAAATGAATTTTGCATCACGGGAATTCCAGAAAGCGTATCCACCACTTGTGTCTCAATTTCATAATTGCCTGCCTTACGATGTCTATTCAGTACTAGAAGTCCAAGCATACTAGGATTCACTATCCCACATCCCCTCATACCAACAAAAATAACTCAAATTGAAATACTTCATTTAATGTCATATATGAAGATTCAAATGAATGACAACTTCATTACAAGTTTATGTTAGATGTCTACCATGTTAGACAAGAATTGGTTCTAACTTCTACATGAAGTCCAAACTGAGAAGCTGGAAGCACTTTAGCCATAACCAGTTCAGTTAAAGCATAAGCTTACCTGAAAGCTAACCAAGTGCTGCTGATGTTCAGCTAGTGTTGCAGCTAATGACTCGGCATGACCACTTGAACTGCCTTCATGCGCACTTCTTAGAATTTCTGGACCCTCTCCCTCATTAGCTTTTGCCTACAAATTACCATTTGCACAATACAGATTCAATTACTGAGAGGTTATAAACCCAAGTCAGCATATAAGCACGACTACAAGAATGCAATTTTTCAAATCATTTTCCCCACAAAATCAAAAACATAATTCCAAGTGGCTTACCATATGAAGCGACTGTTTATGAATACGCTGTAAAGCATGCGTCCAACGCCTGATAATTTCTGCCACGTCAACAGTTGGGTGGACTCTTCCACTTCTCTCATCTGCTCGATGAAGAGTTTCATCATTTACTTGTGAATGGGATGAATCTAAATTATTCTTCATCTTTTCTCTGTTAATATTGACACGTGAACCATCACTCTGCTCTTTATCATCTACATGTGTAGGAGTAAAATCACCAGACTGGACAGATAAGACATCTGCATAAGGAACCTGAGAGCTCTGATCCATAGCTGCAAGCAAAGAAGATCCAGAAATGCGGTACCTATAAAGGAAAATTATGCATGCAAAGGTAAATTGCTGAATGACCTCTAGTGAATTCAAATGATATTTGACAGTATATTACCTATGCTCCCGATGAGCAATTAAATCCTCAATAGGGCCCGAAGCAAGAACTTCATGTTGACCTACATGTGATGGAGATTGAGTTGAATTATCAAACTGATTAACTGAGTATGAATCTAACCAGAAATTAAAGAACTAAATAAATGAATACATAATTGTGTGACACAATTTGATAATACTACTACAAGGATGATGATTGGACTTACTTTTACGGGCTAATATCGACTCCCACAAACGAGTAGCCTTGGATACTAAATGAGAATTCTGACTCGAACTAGATACAAGGTCATCCCAATGTTCCCCTTCCAACTTGACTTTGTTCCTAAGATCATGTAATTTTTCCAGCTCTTGCTGCAAATAAGCCTGGGATTCATGTTTTACGAAGAGACACATCAGAACACAAAAGATAAACTTGGATATGAATTGCAAACTTCTAGAATTTTCCATTAAGTCCAGTAAAAATAAGCTGTTCAGTGTTAGTCCTATACCTCTTCAGCACACAGACCACGAAACTCTGCTGTCATTTCATGAGCCAAATTTGACCACATGGCCTGTCTCTGTACTGCTGTTTCCGCATTCTTAAGAAACTTCCTTCTTTCAAGTGCTATTCTAGCCTGTTTAAAATAATAAGCTCAAATCTTTGCTACTGAAGGTCAAGTAAACAGTTTGGAACCGACATAAGAGAATATGCAAACAGAGGAAAGGAAGCCAAGGAAGACAAAATTATAGCAGTCTAGGCCTCTTCTAAAATGCTTTCCACAATTAAAGCATTAAACAACATTATAATCTAGAGAAAACCTTAACCCTGAAGACTCAGTCAAGAGTTTGTAAGTATGTGCAACTTTTCCATGGCATATATGAATGGATGATGCGAAACCAATATAAGTATGAACACACTCGATCACAACTTCAAAACGCTATTGGTAGCAAACATCATGCATGCTTTAAGTTTTACGTGCGTGGTCAACACTACCTTTGTAACAGGAAGTAAAGTGGCTGCATGTGAAAAGGCCACATCTGTCAATGACGCAGGAAGAGGGTTAGAAGCTACATCAGCTGCAAATGTCCGCCTATGAACCTCTCGCAAAGCATGCAAAGAAAGTTGCCACAGAAGTTCTACAAACCTGCAGTCCATTAAGCAAATGAACCATAAATACCATCACAAGGACCCAAATGCATCGCCATCAGACACCCATTAAATTGAGAACTATGAGTATGCACAACTAAGATATCATCATTTTACTAGGCAGACACGTCAACACTCATAAAGCACCAAACTTTCAATTCTAATGCCATAAATTGGTTGATTGAGAAGAAAACAAATTCTGTTCTTACACAGAGCTACATTTCCCTGCATTAGTTTAGCAGTCATTTCTGGATTAAACAAAACTACAACCTCACTTTATCGGTAGATTTCAGACTTTCTACTCATAAACAAGCTCCATTCCACTATAAAACCGAACAAACTAACTACGAAAACGATAAAAAAAAAAAAAACAATAACAGGAGAAGTAAATCATCAACCAACCTCGGTCCACAACATGTAGCAAGTGATGAAACCCTCGAATTGCTCCTGGGAAGCGCCCCTTGCGATTCAAGCTCGCTAATAATCCCTTGCACAACCTTCACAACCAAAAATCACACCAAAATTTCAAACACCAACACAATGCCTAATTCAACAAGCACCAAAAATCAAAGCATCAAAAAAAAAAAAAAAAAAAAGGAATCAATCTTCAAGCTTTTTTCACCTTACGAAAATCGCGAGATTGCGTAGAATCGAAGATTGGCCAGACCTTATCGAAATCCTGCAAGATCATCAAAAAACGCGGTGTCACGTAAAACGACGACGTAGAGAGCGAAATCAAAATCAAAATCGGGGGATTGGAATCCGGTGTGTTATTATTACCTTGGCGGATTGAATTGGGCCACGGAGGGAAGAGAGGATGAAGTAGAGGAGCTGCTCGCCGAGTTTGGGGTTGGAGTGGCGGAAGAACCCGACCCGAGGAGTGGAGTTGGAGGCTCCGAGTCCGATAATGGCCGGATCCAAACCTAACAGCAAACAGTTAGTGTACATTGCACTCTCCAGCTCTATCTCTCTCTCCTTCTCTCTGTCCATAGTCATCACCCTCAAATCCTAACCCTAACCCTAACCTCCTCCCTCTCTCTCTCTCTCTGGGTTTTCGCTTTTGGCCTAATCGGAAATGGAGGTCTGGAAGGTTTGGTTTTTTCAGATCGTGAATTTGAATAAACTGGGGTGGTTTTTTAAATATGGGAAAGTGCCGGGACCTGGTTTTAAATTTTTTTGATTTTTTTTGCTTTTTTCAATTTGGAGGTTTGTTATATGGGGGGCGTTGGTGGGCCCCGGTTTGTGACGTGCGCCAGTGAAACTGTTGCCGGCCACCTGTGGATTCGTTTAGGTGTCGTCGTCTGGTGTGGTTTGGTGAGAACTGAGTAGGATACCTTGCTCCGCCGCACCACTGTATGATAGTTCCTATTTTTGTTTATTGAGAGTTTGAGACGGAAAAAGACGACCGGATATGACTCGATTTTAGGATTGTCCGACCGTCCAATCATGTCTCGTCATGTATGTTGTATATGACTTAAAAATAAATAAAGATATTTTTAAGTTTTTGAATGCGAATGAGAAATGTGTGTTTGAGTATGTTTTATTAGTTTTGTATTGTGGTTAATGCAGTAGATACGCAAAATCATCACTGAAAACTTTTTCCTTTATATCACGAGAATGTCCATAATGGAGCGGCAGTGACATGTTTGAACAAAGCAAATAATGTATACTTTGTTCACCACTGTTAACTATAAGATGTAAACTTTCTAGGTGTCCAACTTTGTATTTTAATCAGCTAATAGCCTAATACAAAATTGATTAAGTTATACCATATGCATATTTCAATCGTATATAAGATGTAAACTTTCTATGTGCTCCTATGGAGAATTAAGTTAACTATCTCACCGAAAAGCTATATTTATCCACAAGAAATAAAAATTAAATGGTCTCTCTTACAAGGAAATCAGCTCTTACATGTTGGCTATGTAGTAAATTCATTATCAAGGCTTAGATTACGTATATTGTATCTTCATTCGATGAAATTATAAGTTGATTCTTTCACTTGGTTAGGAAAAACAGTATATACATTTCTTTTTCCATTAATGAATAATGACTAAAGTTTTACATCACAAACAAAGGACCAAAACCCTAACGAACAGTGATAATCGGAGACTACAATCCACCTAAACCATTTCGGGTCGACCCCACCTAAATTGCTTTGCTAGTTATCATTCCATAAAATGTCGATTAGTAGAAAGATAAGTAAACAAAAAAGTCCTAGCCAGGTACATTACCATATGACATAAGAAACGTGATGATATACAAATGGTAGTGACCTCATTGCATTTTTGCTTAGCTTGGATGCCAACTTTTATCACTAGATTAGACATGGCTTCATTGTAAACCAAGGAATGAGTGAACCCAAAGGCTCATACAATAAAAAGAAAAGGTTTGGTGGGAGCTTTTTAGCTCCAATACTTCACAAATTTGGGCTCATTCAACAGCCCACTGGCAAAACAAAGCCCAGCCCACTATTCCCTATACATAAAGGTAAGCATCTTTCTAGTCCAAAGAGGAAAGAGACTCTTGAACCGACCCAGTTGAAGTTGAACCCATAAAACCAGTATCAAATTCCCTTCTGGGTTCTATAGGCCGTGTTCTCTATGATCCTTGATTCTTCTTCTAAAAGAAGGAGGGTCACCAACATTGATCGCATGGAGGCCGAAGAAGCCAAGGTTTGAAAACCCAACTCGTTTTACTATCCATGCCATATTTTCTTGATTCTTTTGTATTGGTTTTGGCTACTGGGGTCGATCTGGGTTTTGTGTATGATGGGTTTTAGGTGTTGATTAGTGGTTTTTGGCTGTTTTTAAGTTGTGGGTATGTTGCAGAATGTGTTAATTTTTAGGTTTGAGGTAGTTTGCTGATAAAGAAACCAACTTTGGTTTGGTTCTGTTAATGGGTTTACTTAGTTTGTATATAAATTTTGGTGCTTTGGTGATCTGTGGAGGTAAATATCAAGGAATGAATTTGGTGCAGCTAAAATATGTGAAGTTTGGTGCTTTGGAGTGTGAGAACAGTTTTTTCTGTGGTGGTTTTTGTGTCTGTATCAATTGTGTGCTATTGCTTTTGTGTGTTTGTTCTATTTGAAGTCTTCATTGAAGTCAGTGCTTGCAAATCACTGCTGGGGTTTATTGTATTAATGTGTTGTGTTAAGAAATGAAGTAACAATTTTGGAGTTGAGACCATTATAGTTTTAATGTTGGTGGTTCTTGCTGTATATGTTGTTGGGATGTTACATTTACGTTTGGATTTTTGTTTTGTGGGGGTGGTTTCAGGCCAAGCTCACAGCAGCAAAAGAAAAGTTTGGGAGAGAAATTCGTGTTTTTGAAACAGCAGCATCTTCTTCTTCGCAAAATGCAGACTCCAATACTGGTATGAACAATTTCAACTTCTATCCTCCCCCTACAAACATTCAGATGAGATTTTTGCATGCTTTAGAATATCTGTCAATGCAAGCTCGTTGAGATTGCCTAACAGAATTTTTTCTTTTCTGTTGTGTTTTCTCTGGCAGAGGAGCCAGATGACCTTTATGAGTTCACTGCTGAGGATTATTATCGGATAATGAATACCAAGAAGGAAGGTGAGTTTGATAGAAACCGCATGATAAAGATTCAGGGAGAAAAGTAGAAGCCTTTTCTTATGTATTTTACTAGCAATTATATGTGGAATGGGAAACACATTTTTCTTCTTCTTCGAAGTTTATTAATTGAAAAAAGCAAATAACATTGAAAGAAATTTGATATTTGTTAGGTTTTTACTTATTTGCACATCCAGAGGACTGCATTGATACACTAGTTACTTTTGCAAATGATACTTATACCTACTAATGAACAGATAAGTTCCTGAAAACACGAAAGATTAGAGAGGCAGAACAGGCAGCTCGCAGGTCAAGGATAACAAAGGTGGTTTTTAGACCCTTAAGCATTTCTTTGCTGCTTGATGTAGTGATGGTTTCTAGATGTTCTTGTTGGTAGATGATCAACTCTTTTGCTGCTTGATGCATAACCTATTCCGACTCTTGACTAGTTTCATATCTGCAGGCTGTGATCAGGGTTCGCTTTCCTGATAATGCAACATTAGAGGCCACTTTTCATCCATCAGAAACAATTCAGAGCTTGGTTGATCTCCTCATGAAAGTGGTTGCTCGACCAGAATTATCGTTCCACATATGTATGTAGATTATGAGTTGAAATATTGACCTTTTCATATAGGAATAACTGATTATGCAGTAGAGTCTAACATTTACATATGCAGATACTACTCCTCCTAAGAAGCTGATAAAAGACATGACACAGGACTTTTACTCTGCTGGCTTTGCTCCTGGTGCAATTGTATATTTTTCATATGATATTCCAAAAGGTTAGAGCTCGCTTTTCAGTGCCATAGTAACTGTCCACTGAACTTTGTGATTTTGCCTTATCTAGGCTTTTTCTGATTTTCTCTTTCTCTACTATGATGTATTTGTCTTAAATGACTGTTGAGGAATCAAAATTTTTACCTCAAACTTGTTTTAGATTATGTGACACTATTTATATAAGATTCATACACATTTAATATGGAATTTCTACACTGTTGGGGAAGTGGATAGGTTGGGGGAATAAGAGGGGTGCACCATCTCTCTTTCACTGATTTGCCTATATTTTGACCGTGATTGTAAATAACAATGGCTAAATCCAAATGCTTAACCATTTGTGTGACATGTCCAGGTGATGATACTGCAGATGTCAAGTCAGGTCCTTTCCTTCACGACGAGATCATGTCTTTGAAAGGTCTGGAACTCGTGAAAGAGCATGCAGAGCCCGTTCAGACTGCACCAGAACCTATACACGAGGCACCACCCCCTGTTGTCCAAGAGAAGAAGCCTGCTGAGAAAAAATCTGTTAAGCCGAAGTGGCTGAAAATGTGACATGGATCAAATCACCAACTTCCAGAGGTGTAATCACTATTCATCATCTGATGCTCTGTGAAATGGTGGGCGCAAGTCCCTTTCTGTAACATTTTGCTGGTTATGACAATTATTTGATGGCTGCAACTAGGCCTCAGATGTTTATAAGGAGATTTTTTTTTTTTTTAGCAAATATTTATTAGGAGTTCAAAGAGATGACTTTTACATATGCCAAATCTGTGCTTTGTTAAGGTTGTTTATATTTTCTCCAACAATGTAATAATGTACAACTTTTATGTAGAATGCCGCAGTAGGTGGTGTGCTTATTCTTTAGCCTTTTCCTTTTATATTAAAGTTTAGTAGAAGAATTTAGGTTTAGGATGGGGTGATTCTCAATTTCTCAAGGTCCAATTTATTCCACTTTTTAACACAAAAATAATGATGATTTAGAGAAATACATTTCATATTTTTCTCATCTTTTTAAATCCTAAAGATTGACAGAAAGCAGCATGTTTAGTTATTAACCTGCATCACTGCATAAGCTGCTTGAATTTGAATCTAATTGATCTGGCATTTCTTTCTGGTGAATACAAATGTACAATATTACAAAGCAAACCAACAAAATTAAGTTCTGCTAGCAGAAAACAATTTAAATAAAGAAAAAGCTATTGCATTTTACAAGAATTACAACCCTCATAGGAGCTCAAGCTTTTCTCAAAACCGCCTGCGCTCGGGAGAAGGCACCTCAATTTTCTGGGTTTAGACACACTCTTCGAATGAGGTGAGGTTAAAACCCGTTCCGAAAGTGACATAATTGAATACTTATAACTTCTGGACAATACACTCAAGTAAAAAGCATCTTCAGTTCTTCTATGCGAGCCGAACGAACTTCTTGGTCAGTCAAGGCGCCAGAAATTAACCGCTGTTTACGAGCTTGCACTGCTTCCATTCTTTCCTCGACTGTTCCCTGCCATTCAACAAAATTCAGATACCGTCAGACAATCAGAATTGTCTATGTTCCATTCGTTGGTTATGTCCTTTGTAAGTCCAAACACTAGGCTGACATAAAGACTTTAGAAAGAACAAAATTCTAAGCTTTAACCAAACAAAACAGAGATATATAACTTGGCAGTACAAAAGAAAGAGGACCTTCACGATAAATCGTTTGATCATCACACTTTTTGTTTGTCCGATGCGATGAATCCGCATAACCGCTTGTTCCTCTACAGCTGGATTCCACCATGGATCCTGCAAAAATGGACAGTGACCCATCATTGATACAAATGAACGTCGGCATTCCTCGAACAGCAGATCCACAATACAGTGGTTATTTCAGTCAGTCGCATGCAGATGAGTACAAAGACATCATAACTCCCATTAGGGCAGTGGCAAATACTATACCACATGACATACCACCACAGCAAAAATGCTCAGTAACACACTTATGCAGATGACTACTAAGATGAGAAATGTCACTATTTTAACTTGAAATCTAAATCTAATGCATACCAAGACAAAGGCATTGGATGCTGCTGTTAAATTTATTCCAACTCCTCCGGCCTTCAGTGACATTAGCAACACCTGACATACAATAACAGAGTCAACAACTATGCTTCCACTCGTATTTCCAAACTGTTTTCACTATTACAAAATATAATAAAGTCAGAAGTCACTACCAGAATGTCACTGTCTTCTGAAAACTGTTTTAACACTTTCTCGCGCTGCTGTTGATTCAGAGTCCCATCCAGGCGCAAAAATGGAATGTTACTCCTGTAAGAAGATGAATACGATTAATCGCAACTCTCACATAAGACATTTTCCAACCTCAAACACCAGCCGCATATAACAAAAGAGGTATTATAATTCTTTATTCATTAGCATCACTGGTACTTTTGTGGTAAATCATGTCAAGATTAAAACACACCAAGCAAAAAGATGAAAACAGATAGAGAAGGATATACCAATTGTTGATACATACACTTTATACCTCCTTGATCATCCATAATGCCAAAACTTATCAATTATAGAGTAACTTCACAGATATCATAATTCATGTCAGGACCATTCAGCTTTTGAAGTTTAATAAACAACGAGGTTATTGGTTCCTTCATATGGTGAAACTAGAGTACATACAAGGCCTGCATGTGTTCCAAGATAGTCTTCTTGTACAAAGAGCATACATTGACTTTAATTTCTAAAAAGAGATTAGTTAATCTTCAGCATTTTCATGACTCACAAACCAATGTATTTCTTGAAAAGCTTAATATGTGGTCATTATTACCGAGAAAGAGGTATCTGCAGGAGGTCCAGAAAGGCTGTCCACTGGCTGAAGACAATGCTCTTTGAGCCTGACGAACGAAGACATTCAAGTTCACGCAAAAGAATAACTATTTTGGATGATTCCACCCAGTTTTTCTCAATATCAACATGGAACCGACTGTAAGTTGGTGCTGTAATAAGATCTTGCTTACTTAGACTCTTCCTATAAGGAGAAAACTGTTACATTTCAAGCCTATGATAGTAAAATTGATTATAAGAAAGGTAAACAAAGAAAATTAAAATAAATTTCCTTGTTTACCAAAAGGCATTATTTTGATATACCTGCAAACTGGACATAAGCCAGAAGTGGAATTCCGCCAACTTGCCAAGAGACATTCTCGGCATAAGCGATGAGCACAAGGTGTCAATACTGCATCTTCAAATGCTTCAAGACATATGGGACACTCTCCTTGTTCCCCCTTGCGAATCTCTTCAACAACTTCCTGAACATAAGCCCGTGAAGGCAAATCTTTGGCTTCCCCTTCCACAGAATTCTGGCTGCCTTTTAGAAAACGTCTTGCAAGCTTATTCAGATCTGAATATTCTTGTGTATCACCTCGACTGAACAAATCAAAGAAACCTATATATTAGTTTTAAGAACTTCAAGGGAAATTTTCACCTCTACATCTACTTTTCATTGGAATTCATTTAACATTGATCTGTTCATGTATAAAAAAATTGCAATCAAAAACATATCAATCAAAAGTAAAGAATAAAATACAAGGCAAACAAAGAATTTTGGCCAATTCAAACCACAAGGCAAGGGGAAGGATTGATATAGAACTAAGCTGCTCAGGTTAACTTCAGTCCATTGGATAAAGGATTAAAGCACACCTCATCACAAGAAATGGGTGATCACAACATTGGCGAAGGCGTAAAAGTAATTCCAATATGGATGCATAATTATGAAGAACCCGTCCTTGCTCAACAAATTGATCAAATTTCACCTGAAAAGTTGAAATACTTGTTAACTACAAATGCAAGATACAGTAAATCAAAGCAAATACGAAAGGTCCAGTCAAGCGATGAAAGAATACCTTTGATCTTTTAAACAAGGCCTCATAAAAGTCTTTTTCAGCTTCTGTGAGTTCACAGTAAACCACCTGAATATCAGCAGGAGGAAGGGCTAAAATAGGCCTGAAACAAACAGTAAACCTTAGGATCCCAAAAGGAAAAGAATAAAAATATATAAAAGAATTGAATTGAATGGCATATCCTGAACCAACATCTCACCTGCCTTCACGATCAGTGCTAAACTTGGTTCTCCTTAACATAATCGTCTTTAAGATAGACTGAACCAGCTTTAACCCTCTCTCATCACCCTCCTCAAAGGGTTTCTGGATGAGTTTATTCCACCTACGTTTAATGAAAATCAAATAAACAACACTGTAGTTTGAGACTGCTCAACTTATGGGGAAAGTCAGACATAAAGTAAAATTTTCTCCATAAATAATTTTGAGATTCTATAAGTCCCAATTTACACTGGTTTTTATATTTAAAAATAAAATAAAATAAAAAGAGGAAAAATTCTCCTTCCAAACAATAGGATGCATTTTTTGTAAATTCTGATGGGTCATGATTCCTTCTCAACATCAAGGATTAAGGTTTGAATTACATAACTTCTACAAGTAATATCATTTCAGCAGCATATGATATCACATCCTATCGTAGACTAACGAGATTTATACAGTAAAGCAAAAGTTACAAAATATAATATATAAATAAACGTGTAGAGAATACTCTAGATTATACAACATATTTATGTTCCATGTGGAAAAGGAAAACAGAGCTTACCAAGCCCAATTCGCCCAAGGTTCTACCCTCAAAAACCGGAGTAGGCTATAAATGTCCTCCAGATTGTTCTAATAACAACAAAGTTAATGTCAGGAGATGTGGCACAGATTTAACCTCCAAACACTAACAAAAATTTCAATCTCAAATACTTACATAAATCTCTAAAAAATAATTTACCTGTATGGGGGTGCCAGTAAGACACCATCGGCGACCAGCAACTAAAGCAGCAGCAGCAATAGAGATTTGGCTTTTAGAGGATTTTATGGTGTGCGCTTCATCAAGAACCACTCTAAACCAACTAACTGAGTAAAGTCCCCCATTGTCCTTAGAATTCTAGATGCAGAGAGGCAAGGAGAAAGGAAATGATGCACAAATTCAGCTTCTATACACAAGTGCAGAACTCATAAACAATTACAAATAGGATTTGTTTACATTACCTCTGTAGAAAATTCTGATGCTAAAACGCCATATGTAGTGATCACAACATCGCTTTGGGCTAAAAGAGTCGCATCCTTTGGTCTACTTTGTCCATAATGAACATATACTGATACAGATCCAGGTTGCACATGAGATTCAATCTCTGCCTGAAAACACACTCAAATCGTTCAAAGTAACTCTCAAATGGAGAAAAATCTTATCAGGTGCACATGACATTCTGATATTAACAGAACTACCACCCAATAGAAAGTGTGCAGAATACAAAAAATATTCAGGCAATGGATTTAATTACCTTCCACTGGCCAAGAAGGGTCATAGGACATACAATCAAACTGCCCCCATATGCAAGCGTGTTTTTTTGCTTCATCAACTGATGAAATCCTGAAAACTTTGTGACCGACTTTGGGAGTTTTGATGAATGGTCTGACGTGTAACTGGCTTCAATATCTTCACCGGAGGACCGGCTCATAGGTTGACTACCCGATGATCCATGTCCTGAATGAGCAACAAGGAGTGCTATTGTCATAATCGTCTTCCCCAAGCCCATAGCATCAGCTAGGATCTTCAAATGCATGAGAAAGGCAGTGTATTTAACAAAACGTATAAGAATAGTACGGGGAAAAAAATTATAATAAGGGTAAGCAAACTAGAGACATACTCCTCCTCTGGCCATTTGAAGTGCGCTTGGAAATTCTGTTATTGCGTCTCCAGAAAATGCATTCAAATATATAATACGGTCCCTCCTATAATAAAACACCTTCAATGAATACTAAATTATAAACTAGCATTGGAAATAAGGTTGATAGCCCAACATACTTGTCTGCAAGACGATATGCCTCCCAACAAGGGTGAAGAGTCATTGCTCCCTCATCCATGCATTTTCCCTTTTCTAGTTGGATCATCCAATGAAGAGCCTGCTTTTGGTATGGACGAAGTTCACACAGAAGTGCAGCAGGAGGATCCATTTCCTGAAATACAATACTTCTTGGTTATTTGTCTGAGTAAGACCAACCTCCATAAATGTGCACAAGATGCTATATACATGAAAGTACCTCTAACTCAGAGCTATCTCCAACCCCAACGATGTTATCAACCTCAGCATCCGAAATACATTCCTCGTTTTCAACTTCATCTTCATTTCTAGAAGGATTTTTATGCTTATTTGCATGTATAATTGAGGCACAGAGCCCAGAACTGTCCTGTTCAGAAAAAAAATTACGCACTGAAATCCACTGAGAACATAACTGGGGATTATAAGACTGCTGTTTCAATACCTTTTGGTCTAAAGGGCGCGGGCGCTTTCTTGTGTACAAGTCACCAGGAGTAAATTCTGCCTATCAAAAGATCAATAAAGGAAAAAACATCACCACCACCTCTGAACCAAAACAACAAGTTTATTGCCCGAAGATGTTCATAATTTATTAAAAAGAAAAAGAAAAAAAGCATTCAAATGTCATCAGAATTGATCACCTTCTGGAAAGGACTTAGGCCTAGCAACTGGAACAATGTCGGGAGAGGATGAACCACTGTTTCCTCTGTGGAATTACTGGCTGCCTTAAGCGAGGTCTGCTTTTGCTTAAGGAACATAGAACTGTTGATATACACACTGCACCAAACAAACAAACTAAAATTCATCAACCACTTAGTCATCCTACAAATGACTGATATAGTTATATGCTTCGAAACTTTCATTTGTTTCTCCAATAAGCAGCTATAAATCATCGAAAAATGCAGCTAACCTTATAGACAAGAGAATGGTGTCCATAATGCTCAAGACATCAGGAGCAGATTTACAATGCCCCTCGATTTTAACCTTCTTATCTCTCACAAGTGGCAACAGACACCGAGCCCATTCCTTCGGTATTCGTCCAATCTACGAAAACCCCATATCAATCCAAACACGTACATTATTCATCAAACACTAAACTTGTAGCATACAAAAATCCAAGTTCTTGACAATCAATCAATTAAACAAAACACTCCAAAATCCATAAACAAAATGACTACCTCTCCGGAATCGGTCGTGGAGAACCTCACAATCTCCGAACACGCCGCCGCCGGCCGTCCCCTCCCGAAAACCTTTCCGGGAGACGGCGAAATCTTCAAAGGAAATGTGAAATCCACTTCGTCTGCGGCCTTGATCCTCCTCCCTCTACACGTCGATAACCCTGCCACCTCGCCGCAACCCACCAACCACCACTCGCTGCCGGCCGACCTCTCCACGTCACCTACTACATCATCGCCTGGACTGGCGGGGCAATCGCCTCCGTTCGGCTTCGAATTCGCGACTTCAGGACTCGAGATTTTGGGACTGCTCGCGAAATCTGACCTTTCTTTAGATTTGGGTGTGGGGGTGTCGAAGATGATGTTGATCGCGGCGGTGACGTCGTTGTTGGCCATGTGTAGGGCTCGGATTATGTCCATGTCGGAGTAGCCGGAATCGACGATTGAACGAACGGTGGATAATAGTTCGTCGGTGATTTTGTTGCCCATTGCAATGAAGTTTGAGGAAAACCCTAATCCCAATTGCAGTGTTGGACTGAAACCAAAAAGAGAAAAAGGGCGCGAGGGAGTGAGGAGCTAGTGGAGAAATGGCGGGGGGAGGTAACACGTACGAAACTGGAGCACGTGTGAATTCTCCCCCTCGCACAGTTCGCACGTGAGTACTCATTGCCACCTTATATATGTGATTATGCAAGGAGAATTGTCAAGCATTCGTAACCAAAGTATGAGCAACTACATTGATACGTACTCACTAGTGCAATAGATAAGTTTACGTTATGGCAGATAATTATAGAATGTGACTCAAACACATTACAATGGAAGATACATATGCCAACCGATGTGGTAAGAACAACAAAAGTCTGGTTGTCGTTGTAAGCCATCGAGAATAGGAAGTTGTGTGAACCAAAGCTCACCATGTGCTAGAGGACGATGTGAGTCGCATTTAAGGTCGCAACCAAAAATTCAAGCCCATAACTACTTCAAATGTAGGGAGAAAGAGATGAGCATTTCATAATCCAGCAATAAATGTAAAAATTGGATGATGATACTATATATTTATGTAAATTATTTGGAGCTAAATTTTGAAAGAGTTATATTTTAGAGACGTAGGGTATTCTTATATTTAAGAACAACAACAACAAAAAGACATATATATGTGTGTATATTAAAACAATATATTTTTTACTTATTTTTAATTGATAGAGAGCAATTTATAGCATGGTTCTTAACCCTAGAATTGGGCTGCGAAGAGGAAGATGAAGATGGTGGAGCAGAGGCCAAGAGGCTCAACGACGTTGGATTAGCCCTAAAGTGGGTATTTTTTGTTCAGATTTTTTTTTCTTCGTGAAATGACCATTTTAGCCCTTATAGTGGGCCCCCATCGTCAGATATAACGTCCAAATTGGACGGAACTCAAGAAATTGGACACGGTTGATGAAATTAAAAAGTATGAGGGTGTTACTGATTAAATTGAAACTGCAGGGACTAACATAATGTCGATCCCAAACTTCAGAGGGGTAAACTGAAATTAGTCCAAAAAGATATGTATAGATGTTGGATGTTATATTAGTAACGTTCAACACATACTAGCAACACAATATGCCTACGAAAATGAGAGAGTGGTCTGTACTATACGAGGTTCATATGTGTTTTACTAGACGAGGGTTGTTCTGTTGAATAATAGCTAGTACGTATAGACAGAGCTGTGAATGATGAGGTCGGTTGGTGATTTGGCTGGGATCACTACAAGCTCGTAATCAATTAAAATTTTGATCCCATGCATCTTAGCAAGCCACTTGCAATTCTAATGGTGATGTTGCTAACCCTGATTGCATGAAAATTCTATATATCGTCTTTTATTTTAGATTGATCTTTTCCTTTGAGTAAAAGGACTCTTCCTCCATGAGGAGTTCGGAAATTAGGAATATTTTGTAGGATTTAAATTTGCTCACCACTATCCCTCAATAAGAGGCTGTCATGTGTGATAAATCATACCATGGTTAATCTAATTATCAGAAAAGAGCTGGAGAAAAAAATATTTAATAATAATCCAGCCTTTTCCCGAATTGCCAGCCCCCCCACTCCGAAAACCCTCCGAATCTTTTCCTATGTCGATGTCCAATATTGAAATCCAGATTTCAGTCAAAACGTAGATCAGTTTTAGACTTAATCCAAGACCCACCATTCTAATACACTATTAGTAGTCTACCACATGAAAGTATTGATCTTAGGCCCAAATTGGAATCTGATTGATGCATGTTCAGAAATGGTGGAGAGAATGAAGAACAAGAAATCGAACGCTCGTCTCTTCGGAAACGTCTTCCGGTTCCAGATCCATTCAACTCTCTTGGTCTTCATGTTCGCCATCTCTTCCATCTACGTCGCTGACCGGTTCATTCCGATTTGGATCATCCCCAGATTTTTAATTTGAGTTTTGAATTTTGGGACTCGATGGTGGTAGTAGCAGGACTCAGAGAACTGGGTTTATTTGGTTGAAATGCTTGATAGGATCAGTGGGCATTTTTTGATTTTGTATTTCAGATTCAAATTGTGGTGGATTTGGGGTTTCAATATTGAATCGGAAGATGAATTTGAATCCACCATCTGAGTTGACTTGGAGATCTATATATATAGTCTTTGAAAATTGATGATGTAGCAGGAGCAGGTTTCTATATATTTGAGATTTTTGCAATGGAAGATGGATTTTGCTTATGAAAGTGAGGGACATGGGTTTTGCTTTTTGTGCTTGTGAGCATGCGAATCTGGGTTTGAGGCAAATGAAAGGCTGCCATTGTTGTTCATGGCTTCTGTTTCTTTATTTCTTTCACTTTCTGACTTTGGTATATCTTTCCTCACAGAGGAAGCTAGATGGTTATGAAAAAGGAAGAAAACGTTTGGAAATTATGAGGATAAAGGTTTTTTTTTTTTTTTTTTTTGAGAAGAATAAGAGGATAAATATTAAATTATTATTAAATCTCTTTTTCTCTTTCCTGATAATTAAGTTAACCATGGTTAGCTGCATGGTTGTGTGATAACTCATATAGCAGCTTCTTATTGAGTGGTGGTATCACCACCTAAGGAATAGTGGTGAACAAATTTGAATCCTATTTTGTAGAGATCCAATGTTAACGATTGAGCAAGTCAACGTGAATGTCAACATTTGCTACTGATGCGACATTTAGCTGTTCTACATGTATTGGTGCTGGCAGGCTAACAACAGCTGTTATCACAACATGTAATAAATGTTAGGGTTTCCATTTTCCCTAACTATAAATAGACCTTGTGTATTAATTTCTAAGTGCATGTGTGTTGCACTAATTGAAAACCTACAGAAATTTGCTCTAGAATTTTCTCTCATTTTCTTCTTCTTCAATCTTGCTCTTGTTGCTAAGATTGGCTATGGCTGCCGTGTTATAAGTGAAGAGATCGAGCCCCTTTACTCAAAAACCCATAAACAATAGCTGTCGACGAATGGGAGATGTTGTATCTGGCTCTTATCATATATGTTTACTTCATCTAGATATGCATTTGTTTCTAGTCAACTACATGTATATATCTTGATCATTCATCATCATCGATCGTCATCGTCTCTTGATTAATTTTTCTGTCTGCTCAGATTGGGAGGAATTACCTGAGTTCCTAAGGGATTCAATTGTAAAGAGGTTAGAGTTACTTTCGGACTTGTTTGTCGGTCATGGTATTGGGTAGCAAAGGATAGTGAAAGCCAAAGATCTAAGATGATGTTAAGTTGTTATCGTCCTCCATTGCTGTTGATTTCTCGTACGACTAACAAAGGCAATAATACTTGGAATCTAAACAACGTCATGGGTAATAAGATCCTTGATTTGGAAGTAAAAGTACATAACTAATAAGTGGTTTATAGGTCTTCAAAAGGATGGTTAATTGATGTGGAGGAAAATATTTCGGTAAAACTTACAAACCCATTAGGTTGAAGGGAGAAGAAAGAAAGAAAAATTAATTTGATCATTCACCTTCCTCCGATGACCTCCGTCCAAGAGACTGAATAGATGGGTTAGAGAATTGTGAGCATTATGCATATAGGGCTACATGTTCAGCTGACCCAATACTGCGCGCAAGTGATTGAATTGTTGTGGTCATATATAAATGAGGAATAATGGCTTTTCGAATTCTCAGGACGTATACGGTTGATGGTAAGAGATCGCCCCTTTTGATGTTTCCACTCATATAAACTCTACGACGGAAATGACTAAACCTCCTTGATCATATCCATAATGCAAACATATCAATAGTGTACCTTCACAGATATTATAAGATGTTGCACTTTTCATATGATGATAAAATAGTTAAATTCTTAGCCTACGATGGTAAAATTTAATGTAAGCCGTAGGTTAAATTAAAATAACCAAATTGAAATACTATGGCACTACTTTAATAGACCTGCAAACAGGACATGAGCCAGAAGAAAAAAAGCTACGGACAGGATTCAAATATATAGAAAGAAAGCTACTCATTATTAACAAAGATTTTGGCCAATTCACCTCTACGTCTATTTTTCGTTCGAATTCATTAACATTAGACTCCTCATGTAATTGAAAAATTGCAAGCAAAAAGCCACCAACATATCTAGCTACACCAGTTAATAAATCAAAAGGAAAAAAATATATATCTATATTATTATTAAGAAAAGAGAACTTGCTCTCCAAAACAGAAATTTTTTACCAATTTGACTTTTATATATTAAAAAACTATGAAATATAATTAATCAATAAGGATAATATGGTAAATTGTAAAATAGAAAAAAAAAATTAAAAAAGCAGAAAATGTGATAATTGTAAGGGAAGTTTTTCCACTACTTTAACTTCTCTCCATACAAATAGTGGGTGGGGTCTGCTAGTATATATTTATTATTCTATATCTAAAGCGTCAATGTTACTGTTACACTGTTCCTAAGAGTCGGAAAAGCCCTTTTTATCCTCACTGTTCGAGGAGAATATCAAGTTGGTGGAAAAGTCGTTTATGTCCTTCCTCTTATCTGTGTTGGATGGGTATAATGATCGGGGTTTCTGTCCTTACTCTTCTTTCAACAAAAGCGAAAGAAGCGAGCAGAGAGAAAAGAGGAAAAGCGAAAGGAGAAGATCGAAGAAAGAAAAGACCGGTTCCAAGGCGAAAGAAGCGAGCAGAGAGAAAAGAGGAAAAGCGAAAGACGAAAGGAGAAGAAGAGACGAAAGGAGAAGATCGAAGAAAGAAAAGACCGGTTCCAATGTATTGGATTTGTGGTTTGAATTGTTCTGTGGTTTTTGTTGTTGGATTTTTTAAGGGGTATGATACTTTTGGGATTTGTTTAATGTATTGGAGGATTAGCTTTTACGGTTAGGGTTACTGAATTGGGGGTTTTCTTGGTTGATTGAATTTGATTTTGTAATTTCAGAGTTTCGATTCTGAGTTTTTTGAAAGTTAAAGTTAGTCACTTCGCTGTGTTTATGCTTAATTGATCAAATGCATTGGAAACCAAGAAAAAAATATCACACAATTGGTCGAATAGCTTATGTATATCTTGTTGCAGGTGAATTATATTTCATGAGAACGTTGTTAAATATTCAAAAAGGATGTTGTAGATATGATTCAATAAAAACAGTTAATGGCATTACATATAGTTCTTACCAAGAAGCTTGCCAAGTTTTAGGCTTATTAGGTGATGACAAAGAATGGATTGAAGCATTAACAGAATCTTTCCAGACTGCAACATATTCTGAAATTCGCCAGCTTTTTGTTACAATAATATTATTTTGTCATGTTGTAAATCCTGAAATGTTGTTAAATTCATGTTGGATGCATATGTACGATGATATTATGCACAAAGCTAGACTTGAACTTACAAATCCAGCTTTAATTTTACCAGAAGCAGAATTAAAAAATAAAGTACTATTTGAGTTAGAACAGATATTTAATAAATCTTCAACTTCACTGAAAGATCATCAATTGCTAATGCCTAATATAAATGAAATATTTGAATTAGATAATAAATTATTGAGAGAAGAGCTAAATTATGATCGTTTTCAATTGAAGCTTGAACACGATAATTTGGTGACTCAGCTAAATACAGGTCAAAAAATTATTTATCATGAAGGCAATTGAAGAAAAGACATGTAATACATTCTTTGTTCATGGTTATGGAGGAACTGGTAAGACATTTTTATGGCATACAATAGCAAATAAATTAAGATCTGGAGGCAAAATTGTTTTAGCTGTTGCTTCATCTGGAATTGCTTCATTATTACTTCCAAACGGTAGAACTGCTCATTCAAGGTTTAAAATTCCTCTAACCATTAATAATTTATCAATATGTCCAATAAAAAAAGGCACTCATCTTGCAAAATTAATTGATAGAACAGATTTAGTTATTTGGGACGAAGCTCCAATGGCTAACAAATATTTTTTATTTTTTTTTGAATAGAAGTTGATTGATATTCAATAATCAACAGCCAATAGGCCATAGCTTACAAAACTGTAAATTCCGGCAAGAAAATCCCGTAAAACCTATCCAAGCTAAAGCAAACTAATTAACATCATTGGGAAGCTCACAATTAAGCGAGCCTATCCAAGAATGACCAAGTTTCGCCTCCTATGGAAAGAAATCATTCAACTAGCCCTCCCTTGCCAATCACGCAATTGTGGTACAAGGAAGGAACTAGAAACGTCATAGAAGACTCATAGAAACTTAATCATCCTCACAGAGGCTCTAACCCCTAGCCAGAACAATTAACCAATAAGTAGCTCCTTCTCATTCGAGTTGGAGCATAAATCCACACTTGCCTTATTACCTTCCGCTTTCTCTGAAGATAATACACGTTTAGCTCAGTGTACATACGGACGACCCTTCTTCTTTGGAGCTGTCCCCATCGATATTGGAACCTCCACCAACTCACCAAGTTGAAATTCCGGAGGTATAAATGCCAAGCTAGGTTTAAACACCTTCTTTCTCACACCCAAACCCAATTGTGGGCTTTTTCCAGTAGCAAGCCCAACAAAACAAATATTGTTTTGAGGCATTAGACAAATGTTTACGTGATATTTTATCTAATTCAAATAATGCAGCAATTAATAAACCATTTGCTGGAAAACCAATTTTGTTAGGTGGAGATTTTAGACAAATTTTACCTGTTATTACTGGAGGAAGCAAAGAGCAAATAATTGAAGTCGCCTTAAACAGTTCATATCTTTGGTCATCATTCAAAATATTTCATTTAACTAAAAATATGAGATTATTGAAAAAAAATTTGACTGATCAGGAAAAAATAAATATTTCAAGTTTTGCAAATTGGTTATTACAAATTGGAGAAGGTAATATATGTTCGACTAATGATGACAATGATAGAGATGCATCTTGGGTTGAAATTCCAGAAGACTTGCTTATTCATACATATAAAGATCCAATGGAAGCAATATTTCTTGCAACTTATTCTAATTTCAATATTAATTACAATAATTTTAACTATTTACAAGAACGTACAATTGTTACGCCGCGAAATTCTACAGTGAAAGATATAAATGATTATATTATAAATTTATTACCAGGTGAGAAAACAATTTATTTAAGTGCTGATAGCATACTGGTCAATTCTGGAAATAATGAAGGCATCAATACTTTATACCCAATTGAATTTTTGAATACACTTGAATTTAATGGCTTACCGTGACATCAATTGATTTTAAAAATTGGGATGCCAGTCATGCTGTTACGGAATTTAAATCAAACATCTGGTTTATGCAATGGTACAAGATTAATAATAACAAAATTATATGACAGATTAATAGAAGCAAAAATATTAACTGGAAAAAACATGGGTCAAAATTTTTTCATACCAAGAATTGATCTCAATGTATCTGAAAATAAGTGGCCATTTTATTTTTAAAAGACGGCAATTTCTGGTAAGACCATGTTGTGCTATGACTATTAACAAAAGTCAAGGTCAATCATTAAAGCAAGTTGATATATATTTATCAGAACCTGTTTTTACACACGGACAATTATATGTAGCACTATCTAGAGTCACATCAAGAAATGGTTTAAAAATTTTGATAAACAATGATAATCACATGTCAAACAAACACACTAGAAATATAGTTTATAAAGAAGTGTTACAAATTGTATCTACAGTCTTCAAAGCAAATTGAAAAAAATTAAAAACAAAAAAAATTGAATATATCCCGCTATTTGTTCATAGCAGAAATTTGAAAACAAAATTATTATATTATTACTTTCGTTTGAAATTTAACATACATTATAAATTCCTTTGAATTTTAATAAACTGATATAAATAGGAAGATGCAATGATATTCTACATTATATATTACTAAATGATGTCTCTGACAATATAATGGACACATTGTTATGTATTTGAACCAACAAAGTTATATATAACAACCAAATTAATGCATTTTTTTTTTTAAAGCATTGATCGATCCTAGAGTAAAATTTTGCACAGTTTTTGCGACAAGCATGTACAAAACATTTTATACTTTTGCATGATATATAGATAGTCAATGGAAAAAAGAAAAAGTCAATGCAAAGAACATAAACATGGTGTGGAACTATCCTTCCAATTTTTCTCCATCAGTCTGTAGTTTGAATTCCTTTCAGTTTAAATTTCATTCAAAAAGTTATGAAACCAATGTGAAAGAGACAGCTAAAGGCAATGTAAAATGTCATATGAAGGAATTCAGACAACATAAAGATTGGAGATGATTGTGGACTACAGACAAACACTACCCAAAAGAGAAAGAGACTATATATCTTATTACAATAACCAAAGTGCAAGAACCTCAGCAAATTGATTACTGGCTCGCCCAAGGAGAAAGATCCCTTCTTTTGTGCTCCTCTTCGTTATGGAAGGGGCTTGATCAGGTTTTGGTGTCGTTGGGTTTCGAATAATCGTGCTAGCTAGACCAATCGGTGAGGGGTTTTGTGTTCTGATTGAGATTTGTGCTTGGGTTTCTCTTTTGCTATATTAATTTTGCATTGTGTTTGACTTCAGGATAGTTGTGTTTTGAGTTGGTGATCTGCTACAAGTAAATCAATCGTACCCGGGTTTAGAAGATAAATCAGGTGATGGGTTTATGCTTTGATTGTTGCATGTTCTTCAATTGAGGAAAGTTCTTTTTTCTTTTTTTTTTCCTTGGCTGATTGCCACAAGCCTTGATAGATCTTTAAGATTCAAGAGAATCAGATTAGGGAAGTTGATGTAGGTGTTTCTGATTTGTCATCTAGATGATTAATGATTTCTGATGCAATTTTTGTGATCTACATGTTTCTACTTGATCAAGGTTTGGCTTTAATTTTGCTCTGGATACCAATATAGTTGATCATCGCTAAATTCACTATACCTATTCAAATGTAAAAAACAGGAGTGAGGGGGGATTCAATCTTCAGCGTCAGAGATCTTTGGAATTCTAATTGGGTGACTGAGTTGGTTTTGGGTAGGCGAAGAACTTGGGTCCAGCAAGAGTAAGTGGTTTTGAATTTTTTCACTGTTTTTTTTCTCATTGATTGAAGCTTTAGATGGTCGGGTTTTGTGGTTCCTTTCAGCTGTTCAGGATGGTCGGTTTTTGTGGTTCCTTTCAGGTGTTCAAATTTGCTGTTTATCAATTTTCCGAGTTTCAAGCATCTGTTCTTTTCTTTTAATCTTGGTGTGGATTTGTGGTTTGATTCATATTTTTTTGGTTGTTGTTGGTTACTGCGAATACTTAAATAACAGCACATTTAATTGGATTTCTGTTTTTAATCTCCTTTTTTTTAGTTCACAAAATACTGTTGGTTTCTTTGTGAATGTGAAGATACTATAGGCTAATTGTATTACAGAATACTAAAGGCTGTAGCTAACTGACGTCTTTTGTGCAGGTTTAAAACAGAACAGTAGCTTCAGTGTCGGGGCTCCGAAGTTTGAAGTGAAGGGTGAGGCATTTTGTTTTATATTTCTTTCTTGCACCTTTTGTTCTTTTTGTGTTAATGCTTTAGAAAGGGAAACAATAGATTAGGACAAGTTTTAGCTATATGGTTTTTGGGGTCACTGGTATATGGTTTTCGGTTTGCGAGTGAGTGAATTGATGCTTTGGAAAGGAACATGAAATCAAGGAAGAAATGAAGGAAAAGCTGTTTTTGTTTGTTTTTTGAGTTTCATCTTTTTGTTCGTCTTTTAATTGCTGCATGTATTTGTTTTGTTTTCTTTTTCTATCTTCATTTTAGGGTTTAGGGTAGTTATGGCTCCAAAGATGAGGTGGACAAGAAGTAAGAGATTGTTAGAGGAGTATGAAGATGAAAATCATAATGCTGAAAGGGAAGTCCAAGAAATATCTAATGACCAGAATGTAATTGGTGGTATATCTGAAACTGGAACCGCAGTTTCTGGTAGGGATGAAGACCATCAAATTCATCCAAGATCAAGGCGTGGTGAGCATCCATTATCAAATTTAAACTATTTATCTCCTTTCTGTTTACAAGTTCAAAATAAGTAATACTATTTGTTTCTAGCAAAGGTTGCCCGCGCGTTGCTGCGGCAGCTATGATTGTTTGTGAATTGTTTAAAAAAGTTAGTGATTGTATGCATAAGGATATGACTGATTTTTTTATTAGAATGACTGTGATAAAGAGGACTGAAGGTACATAGATTTTCAAATTGCAAAAGCGTATGGAAGGGCAAACAGTCCTTATAGGTGAATTTCCAATTCATAAATAAATACTCTTTTTATCTACAAATTATAGTGGAAACTAACACTTTATAGACTGACAATGTTTTCTTATTTCATACAAGACCTTTATGGCTGCATCAAAGCAGTTGTACCACATCATGAGGTGTTCGTTAGAAGCAAAAACAAAATGGAAACAAAATGTGAAATCACTTTGGAAAATCTGAGGTACAGTATTTTTAAAGTTTCTTATATCTTAAAATATGCTATTTTCCCTAATAAAAATAACCAATAAACTTTTCAATGCAGTAGAGAAGATGTGAAGATAACTCTTTGGGGGGATCCTGCAAGAGAGTTCGATCTGGATGCAATTTACAATTTGCCTCCACCAGTACTAGCAGTATTTACTAGCTTGAGGATTGCTCTATTTCAACGTAACTATAAATTTGAAACATTTAATAAAATTGTTACAATTACTATCTATTTTATAATCATTTTCTCTTCCAATTTATAGAACAACCAACTCCATCGAGCACAAATCACAGCTGCATAATCATTGATCCAGACATTGGCCAAAGAGAAGACTACGAGGAAGAGTAAGTGTTTTTATCATCACAAAATCATAGTCTATTAATATTAATAAATTCCCAATCCATTAAACTCAATTGCTTCATGTGTAAATGTGTACACCGATAAAATGAAAAACATTGCAGATTCTCAAAAGCAGGGGATAAGCGGAAGTTGCTACCAACTCCATCCAAGCAACCACTCCACCAAGAAGCCAAAGATCATGCAAAAAAAAAAAACAGCGTCACGGCTCAATACCGTTAATCTGCATGAATACCAGGTACAAACAAGATTTTTTTTTCCTCCAACTTTATTGTTTTGCTTCAACATGCTTTATAAATGCAGCTATATTTTAAGACTGTACACATTGCAACAACAAGCGCTTTACTGCAATGCATGGATTTGTAGATTTCCTACATACAACGGTTGGTGGTACAAAGGTTGCCTGACCTGCCGCAAGGAACTCAAGCAAAAAGAGGATACTAATCAGCTCAGCTGTAGTCGTCATGACGTACAAACGCCTCTCCCATGGTAAAGACTCTGCTTAGCGAAAATAGCTTTTAACAAAAATTATTCTACATTTGAAAACAGATAATCTGTCATCTACATTTCATTGTAACGGTTCATTCTTTTATGTACAGTTACAGAGTATACATGACAATTGAGGATGATACAAACCAAGCAACAGTTGTGCTCATGGGAAGACAGGCTGAACAGTTATTTGGCAGCAAATGTCAGGACTTGGTCAACAACAGCATGTATTCAACCAAACAAACAGTTCCAAAGGAAATTCAGAGAACAATTGGTGAAAACTACCTGACCCAGAAGAAGTGATTGTCAGCAACATTTTTCCGGCTACGCAAGTTTCCCTGCCATCAACAGAAGAACCAGGAACTGCAACACCAGATCGTCCCCTCACCCAAAAAAAAAAGATCAATTGAGGCAAGCAAAAGGACATTATTCATTTCTGACCCAGAGAAGAAAATCGGGAGGTAAATATATATTACATTACCACGCAAGTTTCTATATAAAAGCATACATTTCTTATTGACATGCTACTTTTAATTACATAATACTTGCATAATACTTCTGTTTAAACTGATAGGGAACCAGAACAAGGAAGCGCCACTTCATCATCACTGGA
Source organism: Rosa rugosa (assembly GCF_958449725.1). Classification (NCBI taxonomy): domain Eukaryota; kingdom Viridiplantae; phylum Streptophyta; class Magnoliopsida; order Rosales; family Rosaceae; genus Rosa; species Rosa rugosa. The sequence continues at coordinate 71,725,673 of NC_084820.1, forward strand.
AAAAGAAGAACATAACAAGGAAAACGAGCAGTAAACATGCATCACTCTTTTGTACATGTGTAACTAACAAGTAGAAGCTGCATTGACTACAAATTTTGGTATAACTGTAGTCAACTAATCAACTGAAGCATTTTGTACACTGGAATAACCAATTTTTGAAACAGCTTCCAGTATAACCTTTTGTAAACAAACTTCAGTTGATTCAGCAGCTATACCTGAATCAATCTTATGTTTTGAAGATACAATGCAGCTGCTGTTTTTGAAGTTGCAATGCAGCTGCTGTGCTTAACAGTATCTGTCAGTTACTCCTGCTAGGTTAATGAATGACAAATTTGTAGAACTAGCATTTTTGTATTAGGTATGATTCAATGTAAACAATGTAAAACTAAATATATATCAATAATATGTTATAATCTTTCTTTTCATTCCAATTTACGTCTTACATTTTTTTTTTTTTGGCCTGCTCTCTTGCTTTTTTATCTCTTTTTTTTTATGTTGATTATGATAGTATGCTCTTGCACAAACGAATTGGTCTTTGCTATGCCTATGTTTTCCACCAATCGATCACGAACAATCGACACCCCATCAATAATCACTTACCTTTCTAAATAATATATGAACTACTGTAACCCCCGCAGCAACGCGCGGGCAACATTTGCTAGTATATATAGGCAAACAAAGAATAGAGGCCTATTCAAACCACAAGGCTGAAGGAAGAAATAGAAAAAGAAAAAGAAACAATGAATATGTGACAAAGCTGATTTATTTACTGTGATACTGCGTTTCAATATTTTTGGGTCTCTGTATCCACAAAGTTGTTGACCGGTCATGGATTAACTCAGTCTTCCATGGAAGGGGGACGATCTGGAGACTCATAAGCAGGTTTTGGAGGATTCTGGAGACTCGCTAACCCAACAACATCCAAATTCGATCTGGGTTCGAAGTAATTGCCGATAATTTTTGGTCTTCGTCTCAACAAATATCTTGACCACCAAAAATTAACAGCGCGTATAATTCACGTGCTGTTAAAAGAAGAAGAAGCTCCGTTGTTTAGGGTTTAGGCTCCGTTGTACGGTAATTTTTTTTTTTTGGATATATAAGCCTAAAAAATAGGAAAGAGTAATCATTGTCTTAATTTGTTTTCCTAATCTGGTATTAAAAAAATATTTGGTTATATTTATCATCTCAGCCCTCACACACTCGACTATTTCTTCTTCTATAGTACTTTGTCTCCTTTAATTTCCTTTAATTATTAACTTTTTTCTTCTTCTCATTTTATCGAAAATTACCAAAACTCATATTGATCGAGTTCATTTTTAAAGAGGAGTAGTTAATTACAACTAATGAAATCAGAAAACTTTATATTGGACAATGGTCATCACCCTTCAGTACAATTTTGTTGTGTTTGTAAACACAATGTTATTTATATTTGATTTCATAGTATTCGAACAACATTATTAAAACCTCAGAAATAGCAAACCAATCAAACCCAACTCACTTGTGTAATCTGAATGTTCTCAAAATCAATTCCAACATGGTTTGGTAACTTTAGCGACTTTGTTTTATCCTGTCCAAAAAAAAAAAAAAAAATTGAAATAATTTTTTTTTTTTACCAACTACAAAATGGTGCCATTTTTTCTGGTACTAAAATGGTGCCATATTTTTTAGTTAGAACAGATTTTATTTAGTTCAGCGAATTTATAATTATAACTGCAAAAAGGTGCCATTTTTAAAGTGACATTTTTTATTTACTAGAAATGTTACCCGCGCTTTGCCGCGGGATTTAATGTTATCAATGAATTAAAAGCTTTGATTAAGCTAAAGTAGACCTTAGTGACGGGACATCATTAGTTTGATCTCCATTCAAATTGAAACTTAAAAGCTAAATTATTTTCATTCACATGTTAATATACTAATACACAAAATTTAGAAAGAAAAAACTCAGTCAAGAGCAGAATTTTAGATAACTGAAATTTAGCAGCCACTTCTTCTGAAACAAAGCTAAAGCTTCCTCCAAAAATTGACCAAAATCTTGGATCTCTCCTGAGGTTCAGTGTATTATCGCCATTTTGAAGTTCTACCAATCTTAGTCCCTGCAAGGTAAAATGGTTGATCATTAAATTCCACAACGGCATGTTTGACAAATTTTTCTCAATCTAATAGGGAATTATAGCAAGAGCTAGAGCATTGACTTCTTCGATTGCTACTACAGAATTATAAAGCGAGGGTATGAGATGAAGCAGTACATTACCATAAGTGGAATCCACTCATAAAATCAAAAAATAGGAAAGAACAAACCACTCACCAAGATAATAGCACTCTCTAGCCATCGAACGTAAAAGGGTACCGCATTCACAAACATTAGATACAAAGTATACAAAGTATCTAATGTTTCTGTTTCATTGTTTATCTACTGATCTTGACCTTTTCAATAATAACTATCAGCCTCCTTTACAGGGTGTTAGAGATAGAGAGAGTCTAGAGAGAAAAGAGAGAAACTCAGATATTTCGAGAAGAAAAGGAGCTGCATTACCAGAAGATAAAGTCGTACAAGATATTTATACCTATAGCTGCACTGCACAGATGAGAGACATGTGGCAGACAGCTGTAGGACACTAACTAATTAAGCATGAACTAACCCTAATTAGCAAGACTAATTAACCACTGATTACAACAGAAATGTAACAACTTTTCTAACTGATCAAGCTTAAATGAACAGTGCTAATCAAGGAGATAACTCTCTGTTAACAGCCCTCCTCAGCTTGATGCTTAGACATGAGCTTCAAGCTGACACAAAGATAGTTGTGCTGTGGTGAGCAGAGCCCCTTTTGTAAATAGATCAGCAATCTGTTCTTTGAGGCTACAAACTGAAGCTTGATTGTTCCAGCCTGCTGCAAGCTATCACACCATATATGTACTTCAGCCAGGAGGAATGAGTGGCATGGAGGTATAGGAACTTAATTGAGTATTCTGAGAGCTGTTACTTGGCCATTGTTTATATCTGCAAATTTTGGCAATGTGTCCAGGCCTCCTGCACAATTGGCATTCCACATATGAGCTCAAGGCAATATTCAAAGGCTGAGAGTTCCTATGGTAACATCTTTGTGCAGAGTATCCCGAACGATTGGGTTGCTGCTTCATGAATCCTCCATTGTGCTGAGAGCCATTATTTTGCTGAAATGCATTGGTTTGTTGTATTTTCTGTTGCACTTGCTGAATACCTTGATAGCTACCATTGTTCATATGATCCTCAACAACATCCTTATTGGACTCCGTAGAAGACATTTTGGCCTTAAAAGAACTACCAACAAGGTTGTTATCATGAGTTCCCATGGGCAAAGGACCATCTTTTTCATAATCTCCATGGTCTCGACTTGAACAAACAAGAGCCTCTGCATGTTGTTCTGTCCTATTATTCACATCAACAATATCACCATGAGATCCAGATCCTCTAGCATTCTGAGAGTTGTTATGTAGTTGATGCGAACCATTATAGCCTTGCACTCCATTGCCAATTTCATTACCATAAGACCTCTGTATACCTTCACTTTGTGCAATGAAACCAGTAGATTGAGGGAAACACCCATAAACATTTTGCTTTGTAGTACTAGTGCACGATGCAAATGGTTGTGAAAAGCCACGCTGCTGCAAGAAACTTGAGGTTTGAGGAAAACAACCATCGTGTACTTGTGATATTCGACCACAGGTTGCAAGACTAGGAGTGACTGCAATAGGTGATGAAGTATTTGTAAAGTATAGAGGCTGAGAGGCAGTGTTATGATTGGGAACAAAACCTCCACTTGAGTCATGATTGCTATTATGCATTGAGTAACCACTGTGTTGCTGAGTAAAATCAGTATTGGGTTGAGTGTATAGCCCAGTAACAAAACTGTCAGTAGTACTATTTCGACAATGGTTCAAGTGCTGTTGTGAATGACCAAAGTGTTGGTGCAGGACATCAGCAGATTGAGAGGGACTCGAAAATTGCTGTACAAAGTCTCCTTGAGACTCATTGTTAAGCACAGTATTTGCAGCATATATAAAATCCCTTTTAGGAATAGATGCAGTGGCATAACAGATTCCATTAGACACAGCAGGAGCCTTATGAGCATCACTCATTGTATACCCCAAATTAGACATGGACTGCACAGTATACCCAATAGAAGAGGCAACACTACTTGTAGGCATCATAGGCATCGTAGCATTAGCATCATATTTGTCATTTGTAACAAGAGTCGGTGCAGAAGCATACCTTGGCAAAGAAATAGACTTGTCAATTTCATCAAGTTCAGCTTCAGCAATGAGTAAAAGAGACCTTAATTCTTGTAATGAAATCGGGGTAGGCTTAGCCCTGATTATAGTCTTCATGGTAGTATAGTTTGATGGCAAACCAAGAAGAACAGAGACAATTATGTCTTCATCCGTCATATATGAATCCCTACATTAGCCAACTGATCACAAGCTATCTTCACTCGATCCAGGTAGTTGTCAATAGAGTCTGAACCTTTTTGACGTTTGTAAAAGTTGCTCTTGAGTTGCTCTTTGTTAAACCAAGAAGTAGAGGCATACCTCCCTTTGAGCAAACACCAAAGTTCCCTTGAAGTAATACTTCCAACAACAAAAGAGAGAACCTCACTAGATAGAGTAGCAGCAAGCAAAGTCATCACAGCATAATCGTTTTGCTTCCAATTAATGTACTCTGTTGTTATTTCAGATGTGCTTTCGTTTTCTTCTGTGATCATATATTGAGAAGGACAAGGAAACGAACCATCTATAAATTTCATTAGACCACAACCTTTTAACATTGTCTCTAACAAAAACTTCCATGTGACATAGTTAGAGCCATCTAAGTGAACCGGAATCAAATTGCAGAAGTTGGACAGTAGACAATTTCTTAAGTCAATATCGGTATTCATGATGATAGGCAACACAAATCAACACTCAAAATTCACCACTGATGATCTCAGATGACTAACTGATGAACATAACCGAAATCCAACAATTTCCAGCTTATGCAATGTGTAGCAACTTCACACTAGTAACAGAGATAAAACCCAGCAAAATAGCTGTATGATCTTCAACAATTTCTGATATGATCTTGAACAAATACTGATGAGAAACTAGGATTTTAGACTTCCATATCTTCCAAAATCACAACTAGATCTTCCACAAGCAAGTACTGAAACATCTATGAACAAATTTAGGGCTTTACCAAACTTCAATCTTAAGCAAATCACAGCAAAAACTCATGAATCTTGTACTAGACAGTAGGCATACTACTTCCATCATGGAATCAACACTTTGAAACCAGAAATCAGCAACAAATTTCAACTTTCAGAACTTCCATAATTCCGGATCTAGAAACAAAATTGAACTTATCTCAAACTTGAATCTTTCTTTGATATTGTAGAAATCAACACCCGCAAGAACTAGAAGAGAACGATCGCTTCATGATCCTCAGGTAGCTAAGCAAAAGATGCAAGACACTGGTCCCAATCGAACCTGGCTCTTGATGCCATGTTAGAGATAGAGAGAGTCTAGAGAGAAAAGAGAGAAACTCAGATATTTTGAGAAGAAAAGGAGCTGCATTACCAGAAGATAAAGTCGTACAAGATATTTATACCTATAGCTGCACTGCACAGATGAGAGACATGTGGCAGACAGCTGTAGGACACTAACTAATTAAGCATGAACTAACCCTAATTAGCAAGACTAATTAACCACTGATTACAACAGAAATGTAACAACTTTTCTAACTGATCAAGCTTAAATGAACAGTGCTAATCAAGGAGATAACTCTCTGTTAACACAGGGGAGGGGAAAAACAAAAAAAGTAAAAAATTAACAACTGAACTAATTGATATTCTGCGTATCAAACACCGTGTACTTACATTAAAAAGTATCAACAAATCAGCCACCTTTGAACCTATTTCTATGCAATTTCATTTTTGAAATGTTCTTCTTGAAATCAATGAACTATTCGAGACCAATATATTGCCCCCTACATATATGTATTGAAAACATTATAAAGAAATATATGTACTTATGAACTTGGAAAAAAAAATGGATGCATTCATTCTGAAGATAATTTGAAAATCAAGATAGAAAAAGAAAACAAAGCAGATAAATGCAGCAATTAAAAAATGAAGAAAAAGATCAAACTCAAAGAACAAACAAAAAGATAATTCTCAGCGATAGACATTGCTTTGACTATTTTATTCTCCAGTGTCTCAGAGCACTTATATTCTGATGGTACATGCTATTAAGGATCCATGACAACTCTTAAAGTAAGCTATATGAATGAGAAAGTTGATTGTGGAACCAAAACACAAATTAAGCATTACAGCAACAAACAATAAATGATCAATTTTGGTTAACAAAGCTGGATAACTAATTACCCCAGCAACCTACAATCACAATGGAAAATGCTACAACAAATCAATAATTCAAAAGCTTTGAGAACGAAACCCTTCCTATTTGCTTTCAGCCCAACCTTTATATCTCAAATTAAAGAGACCCAGAACAGAAGTTCAGAGTGATCAGATTTTTCAGAAAAGCCCAAGAAGGTAAACGATCCAAAGTTTTTCGAAGTCTACCTTGTCTGCTCGACTCTCTTTTGAAACGGGTTTTGATTGGAAATAACAGAAGAAAAGATGATGGGTCTGATATGATAGATCGAAGCCGCCGACAGTTATTTATTCTGGAAAAAACCCGAAAACTCAAGCTTCTGTTCAAGTTCTAGTTTCTAATCACATCAAAAAGCAAACCAATCAAAAGACGATCGGAGAAGAGAGAGAAATAGATCGGCGTCCCTTGTAAGCTGAAGAAGACGATCGGAGTCGTCTGGAATTGGATTTTCTTTCTATCTTTTGGATCGCGAAAACAGAAACTTTCTGAATTTGAGAGAGTGGAGGAAGGCGAAAGAAGCACAAAAAAAAAAAAAAAGGGCGAGCCTCAACGCTGTGATTACAAAAAAAACAGGGACAAAACCGTCTTTTCCGGCCTTTAGTATATTGTATAATAATTAAACTACTTATTAAAACCCTAGCTAGCTGCTAGCAGACAAAAAACGGAAACTCTAAAACCCCCACAGTCCCACTACCCTCCTATATATACCTGAGTGTCCGAAACCATGTAAAACCTTCATCACCCTCATCGATCGCTCCTGGTAAATAAATTCTCTCCCTCTCTGCCCCTCTCTTTCTCCCTCCATTTCTCTCTCTCTTTCTCCCTCCATTTCTCTAAGCTAGATTTATTTGTTTGTGGGTGTTAGATCGATCTGAGTTGGATCTCATAAAATTTTCATCTTCCCTATATATCTTTCTCTTTTCTTTTCAGGTGTACGTTGTGCTTGGGATTTCTTTTCAGTTTCAGATCTGCAAGAGGTCTGGCTTCTTGAATTGCCTAGCTAATTCCCCTGTACTTGAATTGAGTTGATACTTGATAATACAATGGAGCACGATCAAGCTTATTATTATTATTTTTATGTGTTTGAGGTAGCTTAAAAGTTCTCGAAATATATGTAATTTTTAGATCAAAATAAATATTAGGATTTCGATTATCTCTTTATTTATTTATTTTTTATGTGTTTGAGCTAGCTTGAAAGATCTTGAAAGATCTAGAAATATATGTACTTTTTAGATCAAAATATATTTTAGGAGTTCGATTCCCTCTCTTTTTATTTTTATTTTTTTTTGTGTTTGAGGTAGCTTGAAAGATCTCGAAAGATATATATATATATATATGTACTTTTTAATTAGATCAAAATAAATATATTAGGAGCTCGATTCTCTCTGTTTTTCTTTTCTTTTTTATATGTTTATGGTAGCTTGAAAGATCTCGAAAGTTTTTGAAATATATGTACTTTTTAGATCAAGATATAATACGAGTTTGATTCTACTTCAATGTAGTAGAAATTTTTACGGATAAATGGAATAAATTGATGTAAGTTAAGGATCATTTAAATTTTTACCTATAATTGATCATACAATTTGGATATCAAAACACTTGAAAGGTCTAGATGGTGTGAAAAGGGTAAAGACTAGAGAGAGTATCATGATTCATGAGTATTGCCTAATTCCCCTGCACTTGAAAAAGCTGTTTGTTTTTCCCCAAATGCATTGCCAAAACCATGCAAGCCATGCAGGGTGGTCTATTAAGTGGGACCCATTATTTCACCCCCAAAATTGGCAAACTCCTCCTTCCTTAACTTTCTTTATTATTATAGCTTTGATTAATTTGTGATTTTTCTAAAAACAGGATGGGAAAGATCAAGGAAATGGGGAAGAAAAACTATGTAAGTTTTTTATTTTCAATTACTAAATAATTGATTAAAAACTAATTAGTCACATCTTATAAAAAAAAGTTTGATTTTTTTTTTTTTTTTCAATTAAGCTAATAATGATATTTTTGTTGTTGTTTTTAGTGTAAAACCTGCGACAGGCAGTTCGAGGATGAGTATGGCATACTCGATCACATGGAGACAGTTCCCCACCCTCCAAAGCCTGAGCCAGAGGTGGAGAAATATGCTTGCTCTATGTGCAACAAGGTATTCGCAAGCAAAAATGGCCTAGAAGCTCATATGAAAAGTCAAGTGCATAAAAAATAACTATATGGGTTATTTTAAACAATGAGCTGAGTATGCTTATGATCGAATATAGTGGATTAGACAGTTTAGTAACATGAGGTTATTTTAAACAGTGAGTTTGCTTATGAATATGCGTAGATTGATTGCTTTTGTTGCTTATGAGTATATATGCTTATAAATATGAGAATCTCTACTCTCAACATCGCTCTAAGCAATCTACCCAAAAGCTCGTCCTCCCTTTGTTATGATGGTTGGAATGGATCTTGCTTATGAATATATAGTATCTCTAGTCTTTTGTTGGTTTACTAGTGTATATGTGGTTCGAAGTAGGGGATTTTATACCAAAGTTATTGAAGGTGATATGAAATGCGTTTTGTCTATTTTTGATTTGAAATATAACGGAGTCTCCAAACTGATTAACGGTGCAATAACTCATTCTCCAATTCTCTATTGTGACTGATATTATTTGACAGTCTCCAACGAGTGTGATTGGAAAAATTTAGACCATGCACTATTGATGAATTTTTGGTCAATTTTACTGCCATGTTCATCCTTGAGTCTGACCAAGTAGGTACATAACTTTAACAGTTTCTCTGGAGTGTGGGTTCAAAATTATACAACATATTAAGGCAAAGAAGAATGGTAGATAAATTACTGAAGGCATCACAGGTATATATCATCCCCTACTAATAAGGAGTAGGCAAAGAAGAATGGTCATATATAGCTACTTGAAAGAACTATAATTTCTATTTTCGACTGCTTAGTTAACAATGGCCCTGTGACAGATTAAGTCGATAACTCGATCGTGAGTTGCAACAAGTGTACTGTGTATACACTGGTTTAGTAACTTTAGTTTGCCATAGTGATGTTAAAGAAACGCAGATCGCAATGAAGAAATTGAGATAGAAAAGAGTAGGCATAAGGAGAAATGGCTTGGAACAGCTCCTGCATTTTCCATGGAGAAGGTTGAAAAGAGAATGCACACAACTAACAGAAACTATTGAAAATCCAATCTACAGAGTCATCATGTCATAATAATTATCCGAAGACTTGTGTACTAGCTAGTATCATAAACATCTCACCTGTTGTCACCTAAAAGAGTTGGCAGAACCCACATCCTTGGTTTTTTTTTTTTTTTTTGGGTCTGTCAAGGATACCGTTCAGGCTGCCCTCAGATTCTATGCAATTTACAACAAAAACAAAAATTTAGATGGGAGAGGTGAGCAGAGATAATGAAAGATGAGTAGGTTATATATATCATCAAACTGAACAATCCGGCATAGATGCAACCAAGACCAAGTCACCCAAAAAATCATAGTAAACTTTCCGTCCTAATCCTTGATAGCATTTTTAATCTCATCGATCATAGTATTTTTGAATTTAATTTCTTTCCTAATCCTTTTAAAACTTCCCATCTGATCAGGTCTCACATTGAGGTCAACCACAGAAACATCGATAGCCAGGAATGTCGAAGTCCATTCCTGCCGGCAGCATTTTACCAACAGCCTACAGAAATTAGATCAACTCGATCTGATTCTCGACATTGCTAGACGGCAGCAGGAAAAGAAAGGAGTGACAGTTCCTTGGCAGCTCCGGTACTGCCACTCTGCTAGGAATAATGTTGTTACTGCCCCTCAGTCTTTCTGATATGCATGGTCCATCCACCGGCCGCCTATTCATTAAGAGGCTAGCTTGCTTACTGAAATGAATACGTGTACATATTTTGCAAGGCTTAGATTTCCCCATGTGGGTTTCTACATTATACAAAACGATCCATAACGGCTAACCTCGCAACTGAGATAAATGCAGACTGCATGCATCAGTATCATACATACTCATAGTAAATGGAATGGGCAGTAGTCATTACACACAGATACCAAATTTGTCATGGATAGCCTGTCAAGATAGATACGTATCTTAATTAATTAACCAATTATTTAAGTGGCTAATATGAAATTAGGTTGATACCTTTACCAATGGAGCAAGACAGTTGGAGTGTAGTCCTTCTCATTTACTACTATGACAAACATAGGAGCACTCCTACTTGGAGTTGTACAACAACCTTCACGATCCGTGTGAAAGCCGGTGGCTTTGACGACAGATTTAGCACCGGCCTCTTCCCATGGGATGTAAATGGGATCCCTAGTTAGTCAATCGTAAAAGCCACTTGGAAGTAGTCTACTAGCAGATTTTGATGAGAAATTAGTGAACAAACTAGAAAAAATGAAGACACCAATACCATTGACGCCGGTCTTGATCTTGGCCACACTACTAGCAAAACAACAATTACCCACGGATTTTAATCTGTGGGTAATAAGACTTTCTCACACGGATTTCAGTGTGTGATAGCTTTTACACACAGTACCCGCACAGATTGGTGTTACCGTGCGGTTTGGAGGGGGGGTAATGCTCATCTCACACGGATTATGTTGTCCGTGTGAAATACTAACGTGGGGCCCACTATAATTCCATAAATCTAAATTACCGGAATGGAACGCAATCCGTGTGAACAACTCTATTTCACACGGATTTCTGTGTCAAATATGTACCTATCTCACACGGATTTCTGTGTTAAATATGTACTCATCTTACACGGATTATTTTATCCGTGTGAATATTAGACGTGGGCCCCACTGTCTTTCCATGAATATAAATTACCGTAATGAAATGCAATCCGTGTGAATAACTTCCTATCTCACATGGATTTCTGTGTCAAATATATACTTATCTCACACGGATTTCTGTGTCAAATCCTTTTACCCTAACTCTCACTGATTTCTGTGTGTAAAAGTGATAGCATTTATAAAAAAAAAAAAAAAAAAAAATCTGCTAATTAATTAGGAACCAATGAAGATTCTGCATTACTTGAAGAAAAAAAATATAATTCTAAAGATGTCAATAACAGTTGATAATACAACTTATGAAATGATCAGCGTTTCTGCATATGCCCCTAAATTCGAAAGATTGGTCGAGCTTCTGTTCTGGTGAACTAAAAATCTCCTTTAATTCTCTCTTCACTCCATCATCAGCAAATATAAACTTGCACGAATTTCTCGTTAGCTGAAATATTTCCCTCCTTCCAAGACCTAAGAATTCAAGAAACGGGCATCAGTTGTGAGCGCTTTTGTTCTATTTTATATTAAATGCACTAGTGACATCGGACATACCAAATGCAGAAGCAGGAAGGTTGTACTCGTTGGAAGGGCTGGTATAAAAGACCCCAGAATCATCGGTGCAGAGGACTAGAGGATGCTTTGCACTGTACATACAAACATATTGTTGATGTTATTAATTCTATATATCTTCAAATAATTTGGAATTGATCACAGACCTTATAAAGTTCTATGCAGCAATCTATCAATTTTAACTTTCTTTCAATTCAACTACACATGTTAGAAAAATTAGTATAACGCTTTAATATTCCAAGTAAATTTCATTGCATTCTTGGCATTCCCCCACATATGCAGCATAAATATTGGATGAGCTTGTGTTCATAAACTACAGTATCATTCCCCTACTTAAGGACTACAATTTCTATGCTTCCTACTAAGGACACAGTGAATACTGCAGTTTTCTTGCAGCTGAAACCATCTTAAGCTACTTTAAAAACATTAGTCACAGATATTCTAAATTACTTGTTACCCAAGCCCAATTTGAAACCAATATTCTTCTTTTCCTCCTTGAACACATTGTAAATCTAGCAATCCATTATGGATCAAAACCAAGCACCAACATATCCTTAAGGAAACGGAAGTGTCAAGGGCAACATAAATATTATCCAAGTTTCAGTTGGTACAATCTGTTTTATCCACTAACCCCACAAAATGTCAAGCTCCCACCTAGCATCTGCAGTAAGTTGGAGAAAACTTGGAAAAACTTGTTACTGGGTTCTACTCCCTTGAATTATTATTTTCTTTTTGTTTTTTTCTTTTTTAATCAAAAGTTTAGACAACTGGGGACAAACGTTTATAGAAAAAAGAAAGAAAAAAAAAGATCAAAGTACAAGGACAAGAAGTCCTCAGAGCTGAAAAAAATATATATATCAAAACAAGGACACTAAACAAGACACTACCACTTTCCAACTGACCGAGGGTTTCATCGTCATAAGGGGATCTCGCTTTGACAAGTGTATCCACAAACAAAGCAGCTAACCTTGCCCCACACGTAACCTGAAATTTGTTTTCACACATACAGCATCAATACCTGGGATTTCTTTTCTTTCTGTGTATAATTCATATAAGAACTGTGACACTTCCAACACAGGCGTAAAACTTAATCAGTATGCAGACAAGCCTAATTTGAATTCTCGAAGATTGATTCATTCTTTACTAAAAATTCAATTAATTAAGAACATTGAAGTTTAAATTCTATCATTGCTAGAGTAACTGGTCCTATAAGAAGAACTACAAGAGCATAACCTGCCCATGTTTCAACTGGATGCATGCACCCGACTGAAGAATATCTAAAGCTTCAGTATACCTCTGAGCAGCTACATATCTGCGACAAAACAAGCATATACTATCAATGCGCATGCCTATCACAATGACCTCCAAAAAGCAAAAGAACAATAAATGGACTTCTCAACAGCCATGCTGAGAGTTCAGTCCAATACGCATAGTAGTTACCTCGCACTAATAGATTTGTACAGCTGCTGAGCTCCATAGTAGTTACCTTCCTCTACAACTTTCTCAATTTGCTGCACAATAAATCTCAATCAAATCTTTTCTCAATTGAATCTCAATGATCAAAGTCAGGCTGCATTTCTGATTCGTTACATCAAAGTACAGGAAATCTCAGGAATCAAAATTCTTTTCTTTACAGTTCGTAGAACAAAAACAATTAAACAGCACGAAATTCCTCTAATTCAGAAACCAAAACACTAATCCTGATCAAAATAAATCAATACGTTTTGGAAATTCGGAGAATCAAAGATTCGATCTTTTTCATGAAATTGTGGAATCGAGTACTGAAAATTCGAACTCAGGTTTGATTTACCTCTTGGGCTGGAGGCAGTGTGCCTCTTTTGGCTCTCTCCTTCGACATGCTCTCGTTTTTTTTCTGGGATTGCAGAGTTCAAATTTCACAGACAGATTATTGTAGCTGGAGGCGGTGCTTCCAGACCTCTGATAAGGCTGAATCGATTTGGGGGAGAAGGACATCGATACGCTTTAGGGGTGGGGGAGAAGGACATGGATCGATATGGTTCAGATTTGGATCAATTTGCTGGTTATAAGCGGAATTTCCACGGAAATCCGTGTGAAATACATTTACCTTTGCTACTGATATCCGTGTGTATGTACCTCAGTAATCCACGGAAATCCGTGTGTAATACTACTAGGGGAGGGAAATTGAATTTGTTCCAAAAAAGTGAGCGGGAAAAAATTTACCACGAAAATCCGTGTGAGATACATATATATTTATCACTGATATTCGTGTGTATTTATCTCGGTAATATATAACTGTCATGTTAATTATTATTTACACGGAATTCTATCTCTATTCTATTTTTTCACACGGAATTTAGTAGCTAATTTTTCTTTTCACACAGATATTCGTGTCTACATTTCACACAGATATTCGTGTGTTGCTCATTTCACAGAGAATTCTGTATTAAAAACTTATTGTAACGGAATTCTGTAGCTAATAGAGTTTTTCACACGGAATTCTGTAGCTAATGGTTCTTTTCACACGGATTTTCGTGTTAACATTTCACACAGATATTCGTGTGTTGCTCATTTCACAGAGAATTCTGTATTAAAAACTTATTGTAACGGAATTCTGTAGCTAATGTTTCTTTTCACACGGATTTCCGTGTTAACATTTCACACAGATATTCGTGTGTTACTCATTGCACACAGATGTCTGTACCAAAAACCAGTCAACCCTTTAAATGCTTCTACTTCCCTAAGGGGAGCCGACCCTTTAGGAGATAAAATTTCAGAAATTTTTACATTAGTTGATATAGCTTCTACCCATGAGAGCATGAGAGTTTATAGATCAAAAAAATAAGTTACGAGTGAGCGGTTATGAGCATATTAGTTTTATGTAGTAGTTCAGGTTTAGGGTTGACCTACTAGATCGAAACCCAAACGGCGACGAAAATAGCTGAAATTTTGAACACAACCATTTATTCTTATCATGATAACATCCTACGGTCGATTTTGATAAAGTCTATTTCCTACGCATTGTTGCTTATGGAATGTATACTTTTCATTATAACTAATAAACTAGTTATACCACATTAGTAGACATATAAGAATTTTGTGCAATCCAAAAAATAAAAATTGAAAATTGATAAATTTGACATTACCCATATATTTATAGCGTATTAATAGGTATGGTGTAAAAAAATTAACTCAATCCGTCGTTCTTTCAATATCAAATAAAGTGGTTAACCTTATATATACATATACTACCCTAAGGGGAGTAAAACCACGAGGAGATAAACTTTTCAAAATTTTTACATTATTTGGTATACCTCATATTCATGAGAGTATGAGAGCTGACAGATCGAAAAAATAAGTTGCGAATGAGCGGTTATGAGCATATTAGTTTTATGTGGTATTTAGGGTTCAGGGTTGATCTAGTAGATCGAGGCCTAAACGATAACAAAAATAGTTGAAATTTTGACCATAATTATATCTTCTTATCATGATAACATCTAACGGTCGATTTTGATAAAGTCTATTTCTTCCGCATTGTTCCTTGTAGAAGGTATATTTTTCAATACAACTAATAAACCAGTTAAACAACATTAGTAGGCACATAAGGATTTCGTTCGATCTAAACAATCGAAACTGGAAATCAATAAATTTGGCATTACCCATCTATTTATAGCGTATTAATAGGTATTGTGTAAAAAAATTAACCCGATCCGCCGTTATTTTGACATGAAATAAACCGGTCAACCCTTTAAACGTTTCTACTTCCCTAAGGGGAGCCGACCCTTGAGGAGATAAAATTTCAGAAATTTTTACATTACTTGATACGGATTTCTACCCATGAGAGCATGAGAGTTTATAGATCAAAAAAATAAGTTACGAGTGAGCGGTTATGAACATATTAGTTTTATGTAGTATTTAAGGTTTAGGGTTGATCTACTAGATCGAAACCCAAACGACGACGAAAATAGCTGAAATTTTGAACACAACCATTTATTCTTATCATAATAACTTTTTTTGTTTTTTTACAACAGTATCCACGGTAATCTGTGGGAATATTCAAATATTGAGCGGGAATAAATTGATTAGCCCGCCCTTATTTTTTGAAAATAAATAATTAGTCATTAGCTTTTATTTTTATTGATAATAGTTTTCTTTCAAGTTATTTTGCCACAGAAATCCGTGTGAAATACTTATATAAGAACAATAGCCAAATTTAATCAATCTGCTAATTATAAGCAGAATAACCACGGAAATCCGTGTGAAATACTTACACAGTTTGCAACTGATTTCCGTGTGTATTTACCTCGGTAACTACTAACTGTCATGTCAATTGTCAGTCGATTATTTACACGGAATTCTGTGTGTAGTCTCATTTTTCACACGGAATTCTGTGTGTAGTCTCCTTTTTCACACGGAATTCTGTAGCCAATTGTTCTCTTCACACGGATATCTGTGTCAATATTTTCACACAGAAATCCGTGTGCATTACTCATTTCACACAGAAATCTGTATCAAATACTTATTGTAACGGAAATCAGTCCCTCCGTAATTCACATAACAAAAAAAAATTAATTATTTCGAAATAAACTAATTTCTAATACGTACAGAAATCAGTGTGAATTGATCTTCACACAGATATCCGTGTAAAAATATTTTACCGTTTACACAGACATCTGTTACTGTTGTTTATTCACACGGATTTCCGTCGATATTGTTATTGTATAAATTACTGTGAGCCTAATTATGCTTTTTACACACGGATATCTGTGTCAACATTTCACACAGATATTTGTGTGTTACTCATTGCACACAGAAATCTGTATCAAATACTTATTGTAACGGAAATCCGTCCCTCCATAATTCACATAACATAAAAAATTAATGATTTCGAAATAAACTAATTTATAATACGTACAGAAATTAGTGTGAATTGATTTTCACACAGATATCCGTGTGAAAATGTTTTAGTTTTTACACAGATATCTGTGACTGTTGTTTATGCACACGGATTTCCGTTGATATTGTTATTGAATAAATTATTGTGGGCCCGATTATGCTCATTTCACACGGATTTCTGTTAGTATTTATATTTCACACGGATTTCTGTGGCTTTTAACTACAGTAAATCCGTGTGTGTTGTTATTTTGCTAGTAGTGCCATGGGGAACAACGTAGGGGCCGTGACCACTTACCCAATTTGAGCCTAAAAATTGCCCACTTACTCCACTAAGAGTTTTTTACTCCCATTTACTCAATCTAACATCTATTGATAGTATTACCCTCCTTAAACGGCTGCAAGCACTTGTCTCTCGCAAACCCAACGCACTTCTCCTTCGCCGTAGCCAAACACCCCTCAGTCTCTCTCTCCTCGCACTCCGCCCTCTGCTTCAACTCCGGCGCTTTCTGCCCAATTAGAAACCTCCACCACTGCAGCTTACACTTCCTCGATGCGCTGAGGGTGCACCCGATTCTCGACCCGGTCTCGCACTGGTGTAGGATCTTCGACTCGCACGCTCTGTAGGCGTTGGCCCAGGTTTTCGCGTCGCGGAATGCCAGCACGTACGGGCCGGACGACGAGTCGTTGGGCGAGCCGGTCTAATAAGATGGTCGTGGAAGCGGCGGAGAGCTCCTCGTCGATGTTGCTAGGTTCCGGGGTAGCCATTTTGAAAGGGTTTAAGGTAAAATTGGGGGAATTGGGATTTGGGTTTTTCAATATTGGATTGAATTGCTTAATCAGGTCTCTGGAATTGGTTGTGATTCAGTTGAGAGCTGCGAGCCGGTTGAGGTTTAAGGCTTGAAGACGAATGCGGATAATAGTTATGTTAAATGGGCTTCTTGGGCCAAGTATGAATATCGCGCTCCATGTTTTTCATGCCCAATTCGAGTTTGCAAAGTCATTGTTCTAAACTTCTAATGCTTGAAATGGAAACCAATTTACTAATGAAGATAGTGTAAACTTTTATTGGCTTTTATTGGGGTCTATTGGGGGGCAATGATATGATTATTGAGGGCAATAATATGATTATTGGAGGGTAATAATATGATTATTGGGAGGCAATAATATGAGTATTGGGGGGCAATAATATGCATATAAATTGATCAATTGTGCCTGTAGTGTATTCATATTGGTTTTGGGAGTTTATGCAATTCACTAGAGGGCAATAATATGATTATTGGGAGGCAATAATATGCGTATTGGGGGGCAATAATATGATTACTGGGGGGCAATAATATGATTACTGGGTATTATTAGGGGGCAATAAATTCAGACGCCGGAATCCGGTCACCGGATTCCGGTCATCGGTTGCCGGATTCCGGTCACCGGTCGCCGGAGTCCAATCACCGGTCGCCGGAGTCCGCCACCGGAGTCAAGTAAGGTCTCCAATGACTTATTTCTCTAAGTGACAAAAAAGGAGAGGGCAAAATTGTCCAAAAAATAAATAAAAATGAATTAAAAAATACTTAATTGGGTATTAGGGAAATAATCTCTTAGAGTGTTTGGGTAAGTGGGCAATCTCTTAGAGTGTTTGGGTAAGTGGGCAATTTTTAAGCTAAAATTGGGTAAATGATCATTTCCCCAACAATGTATATGCTTGTTAAACCCAAACGATCTGATCACATGCTTCAAACAATTTGTAAATTGTGACTTTTACAAGATGTGTGCATCGGTTTTGGTTTTGGTTTTGTTTGTTTGTTTGTTTTTTTTTTTTTTTGGCAAAATGCAATGAAAGAATGATTGTGATGAAGCTCATGCAAGTGGTTGATAGCTGACAGAGAACTCAATAAATGTGTGCAGAAACAGAAATGGACAAGAATAACAAAACTGAAAAAGCTCCTGGAAAGATGAAAAACACTTCAATAACATACCGATACCTATTGCTTAATTGGCACCAGTACTAAAATTGGAAGCCAACATGCTATCATCATGTAAAGTTAGACTAGCAATTCAAATGAAACATAGTATAGCTGTAAGATATTGAAAATTGCCTTTTAGGTGATGGCAGCTTAATTTCAATTGAATGTGGTACATGTGCACTTGTGCAGATAGGTGATAGATCCATTTCCACTGCCACTAATAGCTTATCTTTCTAAAAGATTGCAAGTCTATGCTGAAAGTTCACCATTCTCATCAGGGTCCTCTCTCCAATTCCACGTAGGAAGCCCATTGGCAGCAACTGCCTTTTCGAGTCAAACAGAAAATTTCTATAAAAGCATCCAGCAACCAACTCAAAAAACAGCTCTCAAGATCATCCAGCACATACATACCAAAATTCAAATTGCAGCAAAAGACAGGCTAGACTAGAGGAAGCACACCCAACAATATTAAAAAAGAATTAATGGTACTTATTCCTTCCATGGGTTCAAATGAATCAAGACCTGTAAAAGTTTCCAAACATCCTTAGCAAATTAAGAATGTTCAAAATTTCTTTGTTGACTATGTGGCCCGTATGGCCCATATTGTCTCAATTAATTATATTTAACTAAAAGATTTTTACGTAGGGCGGACGTATTACGTAAAGCTAACCAAATTGCACTGATATTGTCCCAACTTATATTACATAAACACAAGAACCAAAATGCATGCTAATTAACTAGTTCATATTAACAGAAGATAAGACACATACCTGATCGATGTAGGGAGGAGTCGAATATCATTTGTGCAAGTCTTAGTCTTCTGCAGGTCTTTAAGTCCGAGTAATCTCTAAATGGGGCGAGTGATTGTAGAACTCATTGTCTAGAAAATGCAGAGACCACAACTTATATAAAGGTTGATATAATATTAAGATTCTTCCCATAAAAGTAATCTTATTACTAAAGTAATTACTCCTCTATATTATGTACTGATATACATTACCTTACATTCAAGTATATTAAGTCTCCTTAATCAGTATTTGTGTGTGTATTGTAATGTATAGCTCTAACGCTTCCTTAGGAGCATGGACGTCTGATCATCTTTCCCAAGAAGCCGAAGCTAGGGTGACCAAAGGGTTCTAAGAACAAATTCAAGAGTGTCAAGCTGGATGAGGTTGAGGTGGTGCCTCGTCCTCAAATGAAAGGCAGAAAGAGAGAGAGATTTCTGAAGAAGCTTGATGAGGAAACTACTATGGGGACCACTGCTGTTGAGGAGGTCAAATCTGTATTGATAGAGGGAGTCTGCTTCAGATATTTCTGAAGTGGAGACACCTAAAACTTCATTGATTAATATGGATGTAGGGTTGATGCTATGGTGGATGTGGCAGTCACTGGTGAGCTTTCTACTTCCTTTGAGTATGCTTTTTATCCCGGTTGAGGAGGTGATTATCTCAACTGAGTAATTTACTTGAGTGGGGAATATCGACAAGGGAGAAGCTGCTTTTGGTTAATTTACTTGTTTTTGGGTAGCCTCGTTTTTGGTTTTTGCATTTATTCCAAAAGGATAGGTGTGCTAGGGGTGTGTATAGGGGTGTACTTTTTTTGTGTACTGTAATTCTTGCTGAATTTCATACTAAATGATCTTTTCAACTCAAAAAAAAAAAAAAAAAAAATATATATATATATATATATATATATATATATATATATCTAAGCAATCCGAGTCATGTCATTCTTAAGTCCTTAAATTGTTATTATAATTACTTCAAATAGATAATGATGTGTCCACGAAATTGCAAGAACGAGCAACTGCGAGTCTGGGACCATCTACTAAACACCCACGCAAATGTTTGCAAATAGTCCACTCTATTGGATAGTGAAAACTCTACATTAGTGAAGTGACAAGAAAATTATCAGTGAGTTGCTTATTCCCAATATTGTCTCAACACCTGATGATTATTTAAGAACTAGATCACATTTATATTTAGCGCCTTCTTCCTCAAATTATGTGTGTGTGTGTGTATAATGTATTCCTAATCTAAAAATAGAAAAATTGTTGATGCTTCTTTGTTTTCCAAAAGTGGGATGGTAGGCATTGGGATTGTTGGTGGAAACAATACGGGGAGTAGCGTAGCTTAGCTTTCATCGATGTTTTGGTTACTTGAGTGAGTTTCATTTCTAGCTTATTTTCTTGCGCTTATACTCACTTATGTTACTGGGCCAATGTATACAAATGACAAATGAGAAGATAATTTTCCAAAGAACATAAAACTGAGAAAATAAAAAGAAAAAAAAAGGAAGAAGAAAAAAGAAGAAAATGAGAGCTAGAGTTCTATTTCTTCTTGGTTATGGTCTTAATCTTACATGTATGAAAAAGAAAAAAGAAATACAAAATAAAGATACCTAATTTTCTAATTTTCTAATCCAACCAAAGGAATATTACTTTGCCTTGAAGTGGCAAATTAAGAAGGAATAGAAAAAAGAGTTGCTCACATTTGAAACGTCGGCACAACCCATATTGGTAATCGATCAGTCTTCTTTAACAAGATGGAAAGATGTGAAGACATTTTATCTTGAACATTATACACACCAACATGAAGACTTTTATCTTCCAAGTTATACACGCCAAAATCATGAGGTCCACATTCCTCGACTTTTATTCTTATCCTAACATAATCATGGTTGAAATATATGCAATTTGGCTGACATCCTGGAAAATGTGAAGCAACTACGGATATTGAAGAGTTGTCCCCCAAAAAGATTGCAACATCGCCTAAGGTCTTTTTCTTTTTCCACCAAAACTTATCGAAATCTAATTCATATACTTCGAATTTCAATGTTTCACGTGTGCCAGGTTTGTGAGTAATGTCTCTTTGAACCATCAACAATTTTCCCTGAGTTGAATCCACGAGATACGTCATGGTGTTTACATATCGACGATCTTGTCTAACAGCTGGTGCCACACGTTCTACATCAGAGCAGAAATTCTGTCTCATTTTCTTTTTCGTTTTAGAGTTGTTCCCAGTGGCAATATCGAAAGACAAAAGCTCGCCACGTTGACCACGAACAGCATAGCACGTCTCTTGAACAATAGCAACATCATAAAATGGGAACCACCTTTGATCAATGAAAGTCCATTTTGTGTCTTGACCGAGTCTAATAAAAGCCAATAGGCATCTGTGCTCATATATGACAGCAACAATGCAATCATTTGTGTTTAATATTGGATCAGCTGAAATTGTAGCCCTGAACGCATAATGAGCAAACTCTCTCTCCCAGATGTCCTTTTCGTTTTCGGGAAATTCCGTGGTTATTGGAGGAAGGTGAATGATAGAATTTTCTTTCTTTCTCGTGCCTTTAACCCTAAAGAAGGGATTTATTAAGGTTACTGCAAAATTATTCCTTATAGCTATCAACCATCCTTTGGAAGACCCACAAAATCGCACATTTGGCATCTCTAATTGCAAATCAAGGACCTTATTATTGATGAAGTTGTATACATTCCAAGTATTCTTGCCCTTTTTGGTAGAACTAGAGATTAACAGCATCGGAGGACGATTATAACGTAACATCATCTTAGCCTTGACGGTGCTCTCCTTTGCAACGTAATTCCATGACCAACAAACAAGACTGAAATGCAAGTAATCCGACACCAACTCCAACCTCTCTAAAATTGAATCCAATATGCCGTCGGGCAATTCTGCCCAATCTGAGATAGACATACCTCTTAGTAGTATATGTTGAGATCTATAAAATCTTATTAGGGATCGATGTGTAAGATATAGAACTTGTCTTCGTATAAAAGTGTATTTATAGGGGAATAAGATAATTTCTTACTCCCACATAGAGTGGCATGGAGAATACTCAATGGATTAGGGAAACTTGTTTCCAATAAGAATTAGGGAACCATTTCCTCGTTTCTTTAGGGAGTCCCATATCCTAATATATTTGGAAATCATACAAGCAACTTCTTTTCAATACCATAATACAAAAAATTATAATCAATTATATTTTGACTCTAACTCTGAATAAGGATCTAGGTCTTTCTAAATGTACCCAGCAAATTTCTATGTTGACCCAGCAAATCAATTTTGCATAAAAAGACAATTATATCTTCATACGAAATGACAGTAATAGTCATGGTAAATAAACATAATAACAAATTCTTCTGTACCCAACAATTCTTTTAAAGGTCTTCAATGAAAAGAAAGAAAACAAATGGTTTCAGCAAAAACCTGAATCCCCCAATTTTAAAGTGAGGCATGTCTCTTTGTGAGGATTTTACAGCTTACTAACGGCTTGGGGACGACGGTCGCCACCCCGATGTTGCCGGCTTCTGGAAATCACGTGGCATTCTTATGGTAGACACTGGTGGTTCTCCTTGATGAAAAGACACTCCCAGATTTGCTGGGTCTGAAATCACGCGGTACTCTTATGTCTAATCATGTTCAGAACCCCCAAAAAAAAAAGTTGGAAAGTTGGCCATAAGTGGATCTCTCCAGATTTCTTATTTAAGAAGTATTTGAGCACCAGCACGGGCATCATTTGATTCAATCATATTCAAGCTTCATATATACTCACCATTTGTAGCTTTAGGTATTATATTGTTATTACTATAATTATTATATACATTCATGTACTATTGTATCAACAGAGGGTTTTCAGTTTCTACTCCAAATGGAGATGTGGGTTTTGCTGGGTTCGTGATTTGCTGGGTGTGGGTTTTGTTGGGTTTGTGATTTACTTGGTGCAATTAGAAAGGGTATTATTGGAAAAGATTATGGGTGCAATTAGAAATTCTATTATTTTGCTGCGTGTTAAAAATTTGGTGGGTCTACATAGATATTTGTTGGGTAGATTTAGAAAGATCCCTGAATAAGCCCTATATTTCAGTCTATTTTAGCTGTTCTTTTCACTCTAGGAGAACTAGTTGACTTGGTCTTTAGTCACTCTCGTGCCAGGCACATGAGTTACTAATTAAACCTGTTTTGAGTTAATTAGGTAATTAGGATTCTATTAGTTGAACGACTACATGATGGCGACGTGGCCTTATCTCTTAGCTGCTTCTGGGTATAAATTAAGCCTCTTTGTAATCCATTAATTTCTCATTATTGGATCAATATATCTCAGTTATTTTTCTTTGCTTTCATTCTAGTTTCTCTTGCAATTTGCTCTGTTAGGGTTTTTGTCCTAACAATATATAATTCAAAATAAGCCCTATCTTAATTAGTTTCCATCTCCTCCTTGGAACCACAGCTGAGAAAGCTGTTGGACTGAGGGGTGTAGGGAAAAACGATGTGGTGAGTGCCAGTTTTTACATTTTTGTTTTATACAGAAACATTCAAATTAATATAATTGAGCCCAATTGGTGTTCAAGTCTCTATACTCCTATATAAGTCTCTGTTTCTATTCAGTGTGCAGAATGTGGTATTACATATTCACGCAAGGATTCGAGAGTCACTTGGTGCACCACGAAGAAGAAAAGCAAAGCCAGTGCAAAGAAAAACAGGAAAATGAACATGGCATGGGGGAAGGGGATTGTTTTCCATGCGACTTCGATCAGATGCGCAGAGAGAGAGAGAGAGAGAGAGAGGAGCTTTTGCTACTATGACTAATTCTAGATTTCTTATATTATTAGTCTATGAACCTCCCTTTTCAACAAAATTGTGTTATTCGAAAAAAAAAAAAAAAATTGTGTTTTACCTTGGCTTCAAAATTTGCCCGATTTAACCTAATTTTTTTTTTTTCAATATCGTTGTGCTTTTTATAAGTATGTTCTGAAAAGAACTTTAAACGTCGTGAGATCCTCCAACATATCATAAACCCGGGGGTTCTTTAGGATCGATCCCAAGAGGCCCAGGGCCAAAGACCTCCCATTAGTTTATTCACATAACAATGTTTGAAGTGAGTTGGTGGACTTTTCGGATAGGTGGCATATTTCAATTTCCAACTGTGCCTTATTTTATCGTCAAAAATGTCAGTTTTCAACAAAAGTAGATTCTGGACGCTGCATGACATTTGTGTCCCAAGACACCATGCATGCGAAAGCACTCGACTCTTTGATCAAAATGCATTTTTCTCAACCTTTTGATGTTTTTGTGCTTCACTACATCATAGTTGATGGAGAGTTTTGAGAATATCATAAAACTGGACAATTTTGATGTCATAATCATATTGGTTTTGAAAAAAAAAAATCAGGAGGATAACAAGTAGGTGAACCATTACACAAGCAAAAGTCTCCTTGCACAGAAAATTGTGATAATTAAAGGGGGTGAAATTTGCACACCACTCTTTACAATCTGCACACCCTTCTTAATTTTTTAATATTTTCTGATCTCCTTTTGTATTTGTTTCCCATATTACCCTTGTTCTCCAACATTTTTCTTCGGTCTCTCTCTCTCTCTCTCTCTCTCTCTCTCGTCCTCCTACCGGCGAACCGATTCCATCTTCGCCGTCCGGCCACGACACGACGGCGGACCACCATCAATCGAAGCGTCTCTTCATCGTCGACCTCTTAGTGGTCTCGGATCATCTAGGCATTGGCTGTAGAAAGAGAATCGAAGGCCCGAAGTTCATGGTTCTCTGACGGTTTTTGGGCAAGTTCCGGCAACTCCGGCGTCCGGCCACCCCACGGCGGCGCACCAGTGCCGTTCTCTTCGTCTCGATGTCGTCGTCACACTTCTTGTGGTAGTTCGTTCAATCATCGACTGTGGAGGAAGAATCGACGACGAGAAGTTTTTGGAGCTCCGACGGTCATCATCGAATTCCAGCCACCGATGACTTGCATGTGGTATGAAAATCGATCCCCTCGTCATGCTCTCACGTTAGTCTACTTAGCTTTTCAATTCGATCGATTTTGACTGATTTTGGTTTTGGGGTTGCTTTGGCCCCGTCGCTGTCTTCGATGCCGGCAAGTTTTCCAGCGATCTTCTGGGCTGTTCGAGGTATGAACCTTCTTCTACTCGTTGTGCTCTACACGCTGGTATGATTGGTTTTCAGTTTTGATGGATGGGTGTTTTGATTGTTTCGGCCGTCGTCGGAGTTCACTGTGCTTGGCGATCAGTCTGTGTCACTGTGCTTCGAATGCTTTGGCCCCCTCTCTGATTGCTGCAGAAGCTTTGGCTCTGCAACTGGTATGTTCTCTCTCTGATTGAGAAGATGAGATGCAGCTTTGAGTTGGTTGGAGAAGAAGGGTAATATGGGAAACAAATACAAGAGGAGATCAGAAAATATTAAAAAATTAAGAAGGGTGTGCAGAATGTAAAGAGGGGTGTGCAAATTTCACCCCCCTAATTAAAAAGGAAACACCGATGAGTAGTTAACTCAAAAGATTTACATTACACCAGTTAACTTTCAGTAGTACCATAATATTACATTACCCGCTTTCAAGTGAAATTCGACCAATTACATTACCCGCTTTCAAGTGAAATTCGACCAACACGTACAGGCCTTTGAGGTGACAGCCATGCTACAGCGATATTAACCTTGGACATTTGATTACTTTAGCTTCTAGAACTGTATTGTCGAAATCATCAGAAAGATTTGGTACTTGGTACTTTTGTGGCAAATCATGAAAAGATGAAAACACACCAAGCAAAAAGATGAAAACAGATAGAGAAGGATATACCACTAGTTGATACATACACTTTATACCTCCTTGATCATCCATAATGCCAAAACTTATCAATTATAGAGTAACTTCACAGGTATCATAATTCATGTCAGGACCATTCAACTTTTGAAGTTTAATAAACAACGAGGTTATTGGTTCCTTCATATGGTGAAACTAGAGTACATACAAGGCCTGCATGTGTTCCAAGATAGTCTTCTTGTACAAAGAGCATACATTGACTTTAATTTCTAAAAAGAGATTAGTTAATCTTCAGCATTTTCATGCACTCACAAACCAAAGTATTTCTCAAAAAGCTTAATAAGTGGTCATTAGTACCGAGAAAGAGGTATCTGCAGGAGGTCCAGAAAGGCTGTCCACTGGCTGAAGACAATGCTCTTTGAGCCTGACGAACGAAGACATTCAAGTTCACGCAAAAGAATAACTATTTTGGATGATTCCACCCAGTTTTTCTCAATATCAACATGGAACCGACTCTCAGTTGGTGCTGTAATAAGATCTTGCTTACTTAGACTCTTCCTATAACGAGAAAACTGTTACATTTCAAGCCTATGATAGTAAAATTGATTATAAGAAAGGTAAACAAAGAAAATTAAAATAAATTTCCTTGTTTACTAAAAGGCATTATTTTGATATACCTGCAAACCGGGCATAAGCCAGAAGTTGAATTCCGCCAACTTGCCAAGAGACATTCTCGGCATAAGCAATGAGCATAAGGTGTCAATACTGCATCTTCAAATGCTTCAAGACATATGGGACACTCTTCCTGTTCCCCCTTGCGCATTTCTTCAACAACTTCCTGAACATAAGCCCGTGAAGGCACATCTTTGGCTTCCCCTTCCACAGAATTCTGGCTGCCTTTTAGAAAACGTCTTGCAAGCTTATTCAGATCTGAATATTCTTGTGTATCACCTC
The DNA here is from genome assembly GCF_958449725.1 of Rosa rugosa. Taxonomy (NCBI): domain Eukaryota; kingdom Viridiplantae; phylum Streptophyta; class Magnoliopsida; order Rosales; family Rosaceae; genus Rosa; species Rosa rugosa. The sequence goes on from NC_084820.1 coordinate 71,752,820, forward strand.
GACTGAACAAATCAAAGAAACCTAAATATTAGTTTTAAGAACTTCAAGGGAAATTTTCACCTCTACATCTACTTTTCATTGGAAGTCATTTAACATTGATCTGTTCATGTATTAAAAAATTGCAACCAAAAACATATCAATAAAAAGTAAAGAAAAAAATACAAGGCAAACAAAGAATTTTGGCCAATTCAAACCACAAGGCTAGGGGAAGGATTGATATCGAACTAAGCTGCTCAGGTTAACTTCAGTCCATTGGATAAAGGATTAAAGCACACCTCATCACAAGAAATGGGTGATCACAACATTGGCGAAGGCGTAAAAGTAATTCCAATATGGATGCATAATTATGAAGAACCCGTCCTTGCTCAACAAATTGATCAAATTTCACCTGAAAAGTTGAAATACTTGATAACTACAAATGCAAGATACAGTAAATCAAAGCAAATACGAAAGGTCCGGTCAAGGGGATGAAAGAATACCTTTGATCTTTTAAACAAGGCCTCATAAAAGTCTTTTTCAGCTTCTGTGAGTTCACAGTAAACCACCTGAATATCAGCAGGAGGAAGGACTAAAATAGGCCTGAAACGAACAGTAAACCTTAGGATTGTTGAACCGACAAAGGTGGCCGACACACCCCGAAAAGCTGGCTTAAATCATGTCTTATATTAGGGATATTGTTTTTTGTAATAGTAGAGTTTTGTAGATGTATATATGCTCTGTTCGTAGAGATCAAATACAACAAGATATTCCCTCAACATTCTTGTTCTTTCTGATATGGTATCAGAGCAGAGATCCAATTTGGAATCTGCTGTGTTTTTTCTTTTGTATTTTGGGTTCTTTTGATTAATACAGATCGGGTTCTTTTGAGTACCCGGTTTTTCTCAAGAAGAGCACAAAGCCCTCACTGGACACCTTCCTGACTGCAGCAGCGCGCCTCCTCAGTCCGCACAGCAGCGCATCAGCAGCCCAGGCTTCTCATCGCACCAGCTGACTAGGCGTTCATATCAAGATCACCTCCCACCAGCTGCGTCACCGACTCGAGGTCGCCGGATCGAACGGCGGAGAAGAAGGACTGGTGGGTCAAGAGCCGCACCGACTTGGAGTCCATTGTGAGTTGAAAAGGCTCACTCTTTTCGACCTGGTTTCATCAAAGACTTGAGAAATGAGGTGGTGTGACCGGTGAAGATGATGATCAAGTAGTGGACTTATTCAACCCGTGTGTCTACAAAGTTCAAACCTGAATTTATTTATTCAAAAAAAAAAAAAAAAAAAAAAAAAAAAAAAAGAAGAAGATGGTGGATTTGATCATAAGTGACCCTCAGGCTACAGGAGCTACATCTACATCTGTGGCTCGTGAAGTTGTGATTGTTCAAAATGTAACAGATAACTCAAGCTTTGGCGTCAAGCTTGATGGCACAAATTATCAGTTATGGCACAGACTTATGAAGATCCACATTCAAGGAATTGGAAAGTGGAGTTATGTTATTGGTAGCACTGCAAGACCTGCTGCAGGACCAAAAGCTGATGAATGGGACACGGCAAATACTAACGTGATGGGAATTCTTCTAAAAGCAATGACTCCAGAGGTAATGCAGTTATTTGCTAATTTTGATTCTCCCAGAGCAATTTGGGACTCTGTTGCTGCTACTTATTATGATGGAAGTGACTTTGCCCGTGTTCATGAATTAAATGTCAAAGCTTTCAAAATAACTCAAAGTGGACAGCCTGTTGCAACATTTTATGCAAATTTGAAGACAATCTGGCAGGAGCTTGATCAGAGAAATCCTAATCCTATGACTTGTGAAGCAGACATCACTACTTACAGGAGTGAGCAAGATAAGATGCGTGTTCATGTCTTTCTTGCTGGTCTCGATCCTCATTTCGAAGGGGCAAAGAATGAGTTATTGCGTCTTGCAACTCCTCCAACGTTGGAGCAAGCCTTTGCTTATATTCGAAAAGATGAAGCCAACAAAGTTGCTGCCAAGGGTCTTCATACTGACATTTCAGTTTTAGCAGTCCAGGCTAGATCACCTCAATCTTTGTCTCCTCAGTATGGGAGTTCATCTCATGTTCCATCTCTAAGTCACTATCGACCTCAGAGTCAGGTGTACCAACAGAATAAGAATTATAGCCGAGGGCTGGCTCCGGTTAATAACCAAATGACTTGCAACTATTGTAAGGAAGTTGGTCATTTCAAGAATGAATGCCCTAAGCTGCGAAGGTTTAATTCTAACAATTCCGGTTGGAGAGGAGGAAGTAATACTGGAGGAAGTAGAGGTCAGAGAGGCAAAGCAGCAATCCAAATGGTGCCAGAACCTGATTTCTATGGTGTCGAAGGGCAAGACCTCTCTAAGGGTAATGTTTCCTTGACTAAGGAAACTCGAGGTAAAATTGGTATTGCTTTACATATTTCTGATTTTACTGGTAGTGATACATGGATAATTGATTCTGGTGCGTCCGATCATATGACCTACGACAAGTCTTTCTTTGTGTCTATGTCATCTCCTTCTATATCTCATGTCTCTAATGCAAATGGTGTGTCTTTTCCGGTCTTAGGTATTGGGTCTATTCAAGTTACACCATCCATTGTTTTACATGATGTCCTTTATGTGCCCTCGTTGTCTCATCATCTGTTATCTGTATCTCAATTGAATTCACAGAATAAGTGCTCAGTAACCTTTTATCCAATGTATGTTGTTTTTCAGAATCTATGCAATCGGGTGATCATGGGCAAGGGAGACCTGAGGGGGAGACTGTTTCATTTGGATTGCATGTACGCAGGACAAACACAAGAACCAGAACAACCTTTAGCCCTGACATCGAGTTCTGATCGACTGAGTGAGTTATGGTTGTGGCACAGGCGTTTGGGTCACCCATCTTTTGGAGTTATGAAGAAGTCCATGCCTTCGTTATTTTTGGGAATAAGTGATTCTAGCTTGCATTGTGAAACTTGTGCTTTGGCTAAGAGTCATAGGTCTAGTTATCCTTCGAGCTTTCATTCTAGTACTATGCCTTTTGAGTTAATTCATTCAGACGTGTGGGGTCCTTCTAAACATTCTACCCTTTCTGGAATGCGATATTTTGTGTTATTCATCGATGACTTTACCCGATTATCTTGGGTGGTTCTACTTAAGTCCAAAGATTCTGTCTTCTCTGCCTTTACAGCATTTCATAGTCTTGTTCGTACTCAATATGATGCTCATGTTAAGGTTTTTCGTTCCGATAATGGGGGTGAGTTTATTAATCATTCTTTTCATGAATATTTCCAACACCATGGCATAATCCATCAAACTTCCTGTCCACAGACACCAGAGCAAAATGGGGTGTCTGAACGGAAAAATCGTCACCTTTTGGATATGGCTCGATCTCTTTTGCTTAGTGCTAACATGCCTAAGTACCTTTGGGGAGAAGCTGTTTTGTGTGCTTCTCATCTTATCAATCGCCTTCCATCTGCTCCTCTTCAAGGTTGTGTTCCACTTGAGGTCTTGTCTAACTATGTTTCTATCCCATCATCTAATACCCTTCCTGCTCGTGTTTTTGGTTGTGTTGCCTATGTTCATTTGTATAAAAATCAAAGGACAAAATTGGATGCTAGAGCCCTTAAGTGTGTGTTTGTTGGGTATGGGTCTCATCAGAAAGGTTACAAATGTTATCACCCTCAATCCCAGAAGTTTTATGTTACCATGGATGTTACTTTCAGTGAAGATGTTTGTTATTTCTTGCCTCCTGTGACTCCTAGTAAGGGGGAGAAGTCTTGTTATTATGAAGATTTGTCTAATAGGCAAAATGAGTGTCTGGCATATGAGTTCTCAGAGTTGGAGGACCCATCGTCTAATATTGAGAAGGAAAATAGGGAAAACAGGGGTTCATCCAGAGAAGAAGCTTTGAGCAATGTATTACCAACTGGTCAACCGGATCAGTCTGACCAGTCGGCTGGGGAGACAATTTTTGATCAAGTGGAGGATGATGTTCTGCCGTCTTCAGATGGTGTTTTAGACAATTCTTCAGTCTCTCCCTCCTCTTCAGCGGTCTCACCTGCTCAATCATCACCCGAGGTATGTCCCAATCCTTCCTTGTCTAAAAGTCCTTTTGTGTCAGGTAGTGTTCCTACCAAAACCTTACCCAGTCGTTCAACCCGTGGTCAACCTCCGAAACACTATGAACCTACTCTAAGTGCTAAGACTAAATACCCTGTTGCTAATTATGTGTCGACCCATAGGTTATCTAAACCATATGTAGCCTTTGTGAATCAATTATCTTCTGTGTCTCTTCCTAGTAAAGTACAGGATGCCATGAAGGATGAGAAGTGGATGAAAGCAATGACAGCTGAGATGGATGCTCTTGAGAAGAATTGCACGTGGGAGTTGGTGTCATTACCACCAGGGAAGAAGACAGTTGGTTGTCGGTGGGTGTATACAGTGAAACATAATTCGGATGGTTCAGTGGATCGGTACAAGGCGAGATTAGTGGCTAAAGGTTATACTCAGAAGTATGGAGTGGATTATGATGAGACATTTGCACCAGTGGCCAAAATTAACACAATTCGGGTACTTCTCTCATTAGCTGCTAATCTTGATTGGCCTTTGCAACAGTTTGATGTTAAGAATGCATTCTTGCATGGTGATCTGCATGAAGAAGTTTATATGGATTTGCCTCCTGGATATGGTACTTCCACTGGAGAACAGGTGGTGTGCAAATTGAAGAAGTCGCTTTACGGCTTGAAGCAGTCTCCCAGAGCTTGGTTTGGCCGGTTCACAAAGTTCATGAAGAAAATTGGGTATCGACAGAGCAATTCAGATCATACCTTGTTTCTTAAACATCGGTGTGGTAAAGTGACTGCCTTGATTATTTATGTTGATGACATGGTTGTGACAGGTGATGACATTGAGGAAATTCAAAGGTTACAATGTCAATTGTCCTCTGAATTTGAGATGAAAGATTTGGGTAATTTGAAATATTTCTTGGGAATTGAAGTTGCTCGTGGCAAGGATTGTATTGTGTTGAGTCAGAGAAAGTATGTCCTAGACTTGCTGGCAGAAACAGGTATGCTTGATTGTAAACCGGCTGCTACTCCTATCGAGCAGAACCATCGGTTAGCAGAGTATATAGATCAAGTACCTACAAATAAAGGGAGATACCAGAGGTTAGTTGGACGGTTGATTTATTTATCCCACACTAGACCAGATTTAGCTTATGCAGTTAGTGTGGTGAGTCAGTTTATGCATAATCCCAGTGAAGCCCATATGGATGCTGTATTTCGTATTTTGCAGTATTTAAAGTCTGCTCCAGGGAAGGGATTATTTTTTTCAAAATACAGTCACTTGGATGTTTCCGGATATACAGATGCAGACTGGGCAGGTAATATTACAGATCGCAGGTCTACTTCGGGCTACTTCACATTTGTGGGTGGTAATTTGGTTACTTGGAAGAGCAAGAAACAAAAGGTGGTGGCTCGCTCCAGTGCAGAAGCAGAATATAGAGGAATGGCCCGAGGACTTTGTGAGATGTTGTGGTTGAGAAATTTGTTAAGAGATTTGGGGTTCATACAAAAAAAGGCTATGCCGCTTTATTGTGATAATAAGGCTGCAATTGAAATTGCTCATAATCCAGTTCAGCATGATCGTACGAAACATGTAGAGGTAGATCGACACTTCATTAAAGAGAAGCTGGATGCACAGGTCATTTTGTTTCCCTTCGTTCCTACTGAAGAGCAATTGGCGGATATTCTTACAAAGGCTTTATCGAGTAAAGCCTTTTATGACTCACTTGACAAGTTGGGCATCCGTGATCTGTATGCACCAACTTGAGGGGGAGTGTTGAACCGACAAAGGTGGCCGACACACCCCGAAAAGCTGGCTTAAATCATGTCTTATATTAGGGATATTGTTTTTTGTAATAGTAGAGTTTTGTAGATGTATATATGCTCTGTTCGTAGAGATCAAATACAACAAGATATTCCCTCAACATTCTTGTTCTTTCTGATAAGGATCCCAAAAGGAAAAGAATAAAAATATATAAAAGAATTGAATTGAGTGGCATATCCTGAATTAACATCTCACCTGCCTTCACGATCAGTGCTAAACTTGGTTCTCCTTAACATAATCGTCTTTAAGATAGATTGAACCAGCTTTAATCCTCTCTCATCACCCTCCTCAAAGGGTTTCTGGATGAGTTTATTCCACCTACGTTTAATGAAAATCAAATAAACAACACTGTAGTTTGAGACTGCTCAACTTATGGGGAAAGTCAGACATAAAGTAAAATTTTCTCCACAAATAATTTTGAGATTCTGTAAGTCCCAGTTTACACTGGTTTTATATTTTTAAAAAAATAAAAATAAAAAAAGAGGAAAAATTCTCCTTCCAAACAATATAATGCATTTTTTGTAAATTCTGATAGGTCATGATTCCTTCTCAACATGAAGGATTAAGGTTTGAATTACATAACTTCTACAAGTAAGATCATTTCAGCAGCATATGATATCGCATCCTATCGTAGACTAACGAGATTTATACAGTAAAGCAAAAGTTACAAAATATAATATATAAATAAACGTGTAGAGAATACTCTAGATTATACAACATATATATTTATGTTCCATGTGGAAAAGGAAAACAGAGCTTACCAAGCCCAATTCGCCCAAGGTTCTACCCTCAAAAACCGGAGTAGGCTATAAATGTCCTCCAGATTGTTCTAATAACAACAAAGTTAATGTCAGGAGATGTGGCACAGATTTAACCTCCAAACGCTAACAAAAATTTCAATCTCAAATACTTACATAAATCTCTAAGAAATAATTTACCTGTATGGGGGTGCCAGTAAGACACCATCGGCGACCAGCAACTAAAGCAGCAGCAGCAATAGAGATTTGGCTTTTAGAGGATTTTATGGTGTGCGCTTCATCAAGAACCACTCTAAACCAACTAACTGAGTAAAGTCCCACATTGTCCTTAGAATTCTAGATGCAGAGAGGCAAGAAGAAAGAAAATGATGCACAAATTCAGCTTCTATACACAAGTGCAGAACTCATAAACAATTACAAATAGGATTTGTTTACATTACCTCTGTAGAAAATTCTGATGCTAAAACGCCATATGTAGTTATCACAACATCGCTTTGGGCTAAAAGAGTCGCATCCTTTGGTCTACTCTGTCCATAATGAACATATACTGATACAGATCCAGGTTGCACATGAGATTCAATCTCTGCCTGAAAACACACTCAAATCGTTCAAAGTAACTCTCAAATGGAGAAAAAATCTTATCAGAGTGCACATGACATTCTGATATTAACAGAACTACCACCCAATAGAAAGTGTGCAGAATACAAAAAATATTCAGGCAATGGATTTAATTACCTTCCACTGGCCAAGAAGGGTCATAGGACATACAATCAAACTGCCCCCAGATGTAAGCGTGTTTTTTTGCTTCATCAACTTATGAAATCCTGAAAACTTTGTGACCGACTTTGGGAGTTTTGATGAATGGTCTGACGTGTCACTGGCTTCAATATCTTCACCGGAGGACCGGCTCATAGGTTGACTAACCGATGATCCATGTCCTGAATGAGCAACAAGGAGTGCTATTGTCATTATCGTCTTCCCCAAGCCCATAGCATCAGCTAGGATCTTCAATTGCATGAGAAAGGCAGTGTATTTAACAAAACATATAAGAATAGTACGGGAAAAAAAATTATAATAAGGGCAAGCAAACTAGAGACATACTCCTCCTCTGGCCATTTGAAGTGCGCTTGGAAATTCTGTTGTTGCGTCTCCAGAAAATGCATTCAAATATATAATACAATCCCTCCTATAATAAAACACCTTCAATGAATACTAAATTATAAACTAGCATTGGAAATAAGGTTGATAGCCCAACATACTTGTCTGCAAGACGATATGCCTCCCAACAAGGGTGAAGAGTCATTGCTCCCTCATCCATGCATTTTCCCTTTTCTAGTTGGATCATCCAATGAAGAGCCTGCTTTTGGTACGGACGAAGTTCACACAGAAGTGCAGCAGGAGGATCCATTTCCTGAAATACAATACTTCTTGGTTATTTGTCTGAGTAAGACAAAAAGAGAAAAAGAGAAAACCCTAATCCCAATTGCAGTGTTGGACTGAAACCAAAAAGAGAAAAAGGGCGCGAGGGAGTGAGGAGCTAGTGGAGAAATGGCGGGGGAGGTAACACGTACGAAACTGGAGCACGTGTGAATTCGCACGTGAGTACTCATTGGCCACCTTATGTGATTATGCAAGGAGAATATTCGTAAGTCGTAACCAAAGTATGAGCAACTACATTGATACGTACTCCTCACTAGTACAATAGATAAGTTTACGTTATGGCAGATAATTATAGAATGTGACTTAAACACATTACAATGGAAGATACATATGCCAACCGATGAATGGGAAGTTGTGTGAACCAAAGTTCACCATGTGCTAGAGGACGATGTGAGTCGCATTTAAGGTCGCAACCAAAAATTCAAGCCCATGACTACTTCAAATGTAGGGAGAAAGAGATGAGCATTTCATAATCCAGCCATAAATGTAAAAATTGGATGATGATACTGTATATTTACGTTAATTATTTGGAGCTAAATTTTGAAAGAGTTATATTTTAGAGACGTAGGGTATTCTTGTATTTAACAACAACAACAAAAAGACATATATGTGTGTATATTAAATCAATATATTTTTTACTTATTTTTAATTGATAGAGAGCAATTTATGCATGGTTCTTAACCCTAGAATTGGCCGGTCAACCTTACATTAGGAACCACCCAAAATAATAGTATCTGGCTGGATATCGACAAGTCATAGTCAACTAATTTGGTAAATCAACATTGTACGCAGTGTTGATCTATCAGCAAGCAAATACTTCTGTTTGGCTCCAATTTTGCTGCAGCTGGTCAACAGTCTCTTTTCTTGCGCGGGCGTGCCAGCACCGTTCGGGTGCGGTCGTCGGGGGTGTCCCTTGACCTGACTTCTTTCAAGCAATTGTGGACGAGGAGAGCACCAACCTCGTCGTGGGATTCTTTCTGCCTCGTGGTATTCTTTCTGCCTCGTGGTGAGGACTTTGCTGAAGTTTCTTCTTGTTAACACAATCGATACTCAATATTGTAGATCGAGCAGAGCGACATCACCGGGAAATGTTGAGATCTTGCTAAAGCGTGACTTTAGCTTGGTTGGGTTGCTAGGGCGTTACCCTTGCTTGGCTGGTTCTGTAACCGTTGTGGTCGCGGCACTACCGTCGGCTCCCGAGGAGACTAGGACCGAAGCACGTTGACAGAGGGTTTGGTGGCACTGAAAGTCGGCTTCTGAGAAGACTAGGACTAGGAGTGTGATCACCGCTAAGAGAAAGAGAAGGAGAGGGAGAGGAGTTGCTCTTAGAGAGGTTTGCTCTAGAGAGAACTTAGATCATCTTAGAGATGTTGTGATGTTGTGTTGTGAATGTGTGTTTTAGAATGAGAGGAGAAGGTGTTTATATAGGGAAGAAAAAGAAGAGTGAAATGATGAGTGGAAGAAAAATAATGAAAGTAGATCTAAGTTCACTTGTAAAATATGGAAAAGATAGAGAAAAGATGAAATGAAAGCAAAGCATGAAGGTGCAGCAACATGGAAGTGGTGATGATCTATTAAAGAGATTGTAGAAGAAAAATATATCCAAGGAAAAAGAGAAAAGCATCTAGCTTTCTTCATGTGGGTAGGAAACATGAACATGTGAATATTGAGCTGGTTTTAGGTCAGTTTCTGCCCCTTTATTCCTTCAATTATTTCTCCAACAAGACTTCATTATATGCCTTCGACTTCTTCATATGAAATGTTCCACTATGAGTGTAGATCATCCTGACAAATTTTCAGATTTTTATTCCATGTGGTTGGGCCGAAAATGCTGCTGGACCTCTTACAGGTCCAGTTTTCCAGTTTTGCTTCTGTAGAAAATTGGGCTGATTTTTTGAAGGCCTTCCACTCAAAAAAAGCTCTGGAACTCTTCATAATAAATGATCCTTGGGCTGTCTAGAATGGATCTGCAGAGTTTCAGCTCATTTCAAGTTCATTTGGTCAGTCTGCTGCCCCTCCTTCCTTGTTTAGCTCGGTTTCTCCTAGCCGAAGTAGGAAAATGTGCTAAAGTTGACTTTTCATGTTTCCATGCTTCCATGCTTTCATAGTAGGCTTTATTTAGCCTTTAAATATATATTTCGAACTTGTCGACAATATATAGCTTGAGCCACTGACATTGGCTCAATTTCTCCAAGACACGCCTTGTTAGGCCAAAATGCTTATTTTGGGTCCAAACAACTTCTTCACAGAAAACTGTTGCTATTATATAACTATGATGTATGTAGGTCGTAAGGTGAAACTTCAATTCTTGTTCGCCAGCTATTCATAGTTGTTTCTCCTACAACTTCTGCTTTTCCCTAAACAGTTCGTCCACTTATTGTTGTGTACACCATCTTGAAAAAGATATGTATATATAGATGTTGGATGTTATATTAGTAACGTTCAACACATACTAGCAACACAATATGCCTACGAAAATGAGAGAGTGGTCTGTATATACGAGGTTTATATGTGTTTTATTATACGAGGGTTGTTTTGTTGAATAATAGCTAGTACGTATAGATAGAGCTGTACGTGAATGATGAGAGTCGGTTGGTGATTTGGCTGGGATCACTACAAGCTCGTAATCAATTAAAATTTTGATCCCATGCATCTTAGCAAGCCACTTGCAATACTAATGGTGATGTTGCCCAATTCTTGACTGCTAACCCTGATTGCGTGAAAATTCTATCGTCTTTTATTTCAGATTGATCTTTTCCTTTGAGTAGAAGGACTCTTCCTCCATGAGGAGTTTGGAAATTAGGGATATATATTTTGTAGAGATCCAATGTTAACGATTGAGCAAGTCAACGTGAATGTCAACATTTGCTACATACTGACGCGACATCTAGCTGTTCTACATGTATTGGTGCTGGCAGGCTGACGTGGTAATGCTGTTATCACAACATGTAATAAATGTTAGGGTTTCTATTTTCCCTAACTATAAATAGACCTTGTGTATTAATTTCTAAGTGTGTGTTGCACTAATTGAAAACCTACATAAATTTGCTCAGATTGGGTGGAATTACCTGAGTTCCTAAGGGATTCAATTGTAAAGAGGTTAGAGTTACTTTCGGACTTGTTTGTCGGTCATGGTATTGGGTAGCAAAGGATAGTGAGAGCCAAAGAGCTAAGATGATGTTAAGCTGTTATCGTCCTCCATTGCTGTTGATTTCTTGTACGACTAACAAAGGCAATAATACTTGGAATGTAATTAAACAACGTCATGGGTAATAAGATCCTTGATTTGGAAGTAAAAGTACATAACCAATAATAAGTGGTTTAAGACTGATCGAATTGCAACTCTGACCTTTCCAAAATTGAATCCAGTACGTAGATGGTCAGGCAATGATGCCCAATCTGAGAAGACCAAAGAAAATGTCATTAAGAGTTCTATCCCTATTTTGACAATAGCAATAAAAATTAAAGAGCTTTTATATATATATATATATGCAACCCTAATTGTATATATAGAACAAGAATAGAGTATGGGATAATCGTATAAAATTTGATTGGAATCGATTTGTCTAAGATCAGAAAACATACCTGAACCCATAGTATATATCAAACCGGCCAGCTGCCAAAGAAATTGAACTTGTTTCCAATCCTAGGTTCTCAGACCTGGATGACTCTGCAATTAATTCCTTCCTTCAGATCTCGTATGTTTGGGTGTCTTGTTCCCTTTATTTATAGATAATATTCCTGCCTACTCCCTCAGGGATACCTAGTTGCAAAAATTGGGAATAAAAATTTGTCTCCCGTATATTATAATTAGGGAACCGATATAACCTCCTCCCGGGTTACTTCAAACATTACTGTAAGTTTCTGTACACACTAGATCGTTGTCATATGAAATTTCAAAGGATCATTTATGCATTCAAACTATTGAAAATAGTGATTATGATACTTTTGTCTCAATTCCATTAAATCATTATTAATTACTACAGAAAATTTATGATCTATGAATTTGTTCCAAATCTTTTGCCCTGATAAGCTCGTCCCTTGCTGGGACATTGAGAGCTATATATAAATACAATTCTCAATGTAGATGACACAATTATTAGTATGCTTGTCCCCCATTGGCTTTGTCAAAACACAAATAGCCATTTTTCCTTATATTCTTCTAAAAAACTAAGTACCAAATCTTTCTGATGATTTCGAAAATACAGTTCTTAGGGTTCTTAGAGCATCTTTAGCAATGCTAGCCATTTTTTAGTTAAATTTTAGCTAAAATAGCTAGAAAGTCATTTTGGCTAGCCACTTTAGAAATACGTCAGTATCAATGCTCTCTATTCTAGCTAATTTTGAATTTATATTATTTTTTAAATGATGATTAAAGAGTTTAAATGTATTTATAAATTATATAAAATAACTTAAAAGGAATATTTTAAATTATAGAGAGCCTCGTCTCGCTCTCTATATTTAGGAGCGAGATAGCTAAAAGTTATAATGAAAAGCCACTTAGGAGTCTGGTGCAGCTGTTAAAATAGATAAAAAGCTAAACATGCTCTCCAAAATAGCTAAGGAGCTAAAATAGAGAGTCTGCTAAAGATGTTCTTAAGAAATGTTCCATAGCATAGTAGCTAAGTACACGGCCCAATGTTCCATTAGCCTCAAAAAATTATGTTCCTTGTTCCTTCATGTGATCATAAAGATTGCATTTTTTGTATGCACTATAGAGTGTAGGAGTATCTTGCCAACTGCTGGTGTACCTCGTAATATTGTATTTGTATTCCGAATAATGATCTAGAGGTCAATTCAAACAAATTATAAATGTTCAATGGATGGCAGGCATCTCCGTTCTCCTTTGTAGTGGTTATCTTAAGTCTTCCCATTGAGAAGCCACAACTCTTCGGTAAATCTGTTGATGAGTTATAAGATAATGTAGTGTAGAAATACAATAGCTTATGTTTAGAATTAGGGAAAAATCTTCAAATGGTACCTGAAAATCTGAAATATGGTCCAATGCACATTTTGGTACCTAAACTTTCAAAACTACCCTCGTAGTACCTAAACTATTGCTCTGTTTCTCCATATGGTACTTCCATCCAATCTGCTGTTAACTTTGCCTATTATTTTTATTATTATTATTATTTTCTTGAGATGAATGTCATCCTATAAGAATGCCAGAATGGGCCACATAAGCAAAGTTAACTGCAAATTGGATGGAAGTACCATATGGAGAAACGGAGCAATAGTTCAGGTACCATCAGGATAGTTTTAAAAGTTAAGGTACCAAAAAATGCAATAGACAATAGTCCAGGTACTATATGAGGATTTTTCCCTTAGAATTATATGCGTTTAGGTTGGGAACTCAATGAGACTTGCTCAAAGTGTCACCACTCCAGATTCCTCTCAAGTTCCTGGTGGAGTGGTTGGAAACAAAAACAAACGCGTATAATTAAAATGAGTATAAAACATTAATACGCGTATAATTAAAAAAAAATAACTAGGCCCACAAGGCTATATTGACTTTTGCACATCCGAATCTCAAAGACCACTTGAGAATGGATGTGGCTGATCTGTAACTAAGTTTTAGTAGAGAAACTTAGACAATGTTGATATGCATGTCAAAACCAGCTGATTGTTCATCAATCACACCCTCTTTTGTTTTTGATAGCATTTGGTACCAAACGCCACCAAGATTCATGATTGTTCATCCATCTCCTTCAATTTGGAATCTCAGATGAGAAATTGTTACCAAACGCCACCAACACTCACATGAACTATTCATTCTTATGTTGGTAACATTGGGAAAGTTGTCGAAAATGTTGTTATGAATAATTAGCAAAAAGTTCATTAAACTAATGGTTTTAGGAAAATTTTGAACAAAACGAAGTGTTGGCCCTTATTTTTCTTTCTTAAAAAAAAAAAAAAAAAGGTCTAGAAACAACTTAGTGGTTGGTACTTTGATTAGATCTAAATATGGTTTTGGATATGGACTAATTCTTTATCTTTCTTCTTATGCTTTGTGGTGTTCTTTGGAGTGATGGACTTCAATCTCCTCTAAAGGGGGACAATTGAGTATATGTCACCAAAAGAGATGCATTTGTCCAAGAGATAACCATTGAATATAAAAAACAAATGTACAGCTTCAAAATCGAACTACTACATTCAATGTTGTGTTAAGATCTATTGGGAGCTTGTAAATCTCAAATAATTTCCATGATCGAATCTAGAAAAAACTTTGAATTGGCAAAAACGCTTTTAGAGTATCACAAAGTTTTTGATAGTGTTCAACAAAAAGATTTTGAAAAATCAATAGTGTTCACTGGTCAGTGACTAAGTAAAAAAATTAAGCTCAACCACCTTTGGACACGTAGAATCCTTGTATGAACCTTGACGTTTCTGTAATAGAAAGAGATCATTTCTTCCTTTTGATAGATGTCATTTCTGTGACCTAGATGTAAGAGGTTCAAAATGGTGAGGGTTGTATCTAACAGGCATTCAAGATCAACATCTACGTCGTCATATCCAAATTGGTATCGATCACTAGTTCTAATTCAATTTTCTTTTATATTATATTTCTCATTTATGGTGAGTTGATTAATTCTTTTCTATAATTCAGAGTTTTACAAGAGAACCGATCATCTTAAAATGATGGGGTAACGTTTTTCCTGGAAAGACGATGAGGCGTTCTTTCTTCTGGCTTTTTGTTCTTCTTATTTTTTTTAGTCGTGTTCTAATGTCTATTTTTAAAAGCAGTTTTGTTTTGAATTTTAAGTTTAAAATAGTTATTTTCAAGTAGATCTAATTCCATGTCATATACCACATCCCTTGTTATATATATGGCTGCAGGATAAAACCAACCAAACATTCAATACTTTTATACTTGAGCTAGGTAGCTCCAATTTGTTTCTTACCTATTGTTGTTAATACAATTAGGATAGAGAGTATTTTGAAAGGTCTAAATGCTTGCAAGAAGGAGCTTGATAGTAGCAATGGACTCATTTGTGTAAGCTCATATATGGGATAACATTACAGCCCTCAAATTTGTGCAAGCTCATATATGGGATAAATCATTCTATGTCATGTCATGCCAAAAGTTCATAATGATTAATTAAAGTTCAAAAATAATAGTTTTAGGATATTTTTTAATAAAGCAACAACTTAGCCCTTATTTTGCTTCCTTAAAAAAAAATGTCTAGAAACAACTTAGTGGTTGGTATTTTGATTAGATCTAAATATGGTGTAGGATATGCTTGTTTACCAATTCTTTATATTTCTTCTTATGCTTTGTGGTGTTCTTTGGAGCGATGGGCTTCCATCTCCTTCAATTTGGAATCACATTTGAGAAATTGTTACCGAACGCCACCAAGATTCCTATGAACTTTTCATTCCTATGTTGGTAACATTGGAGTGCGAAAACCCTAGGAAATTGTCAATGCCGCGTCCGGCAGCGCGTCCATGGGACGTTGTCGTCGGACCGGCGAACTGGCTCTGTGCGCTCACCGGTGAGGGACAGGGGTTCTGGGGACGGAGCAGGGGGCTGGGAATGATCGGGTCGCGACCGGAGAGGGAACAACAACCAGAAGGGGTCCTCCTTGTTCATTTCTGATCTGCGTTGCGGAGATTTCGAGAAAGGGCGGTGCGGCGAAGCAGAGGTGGATTGTCGTTGCGGTTTCCCCTGTTTTGGGGTTGAGAGAGTCTGATGGAGGCTGTGGTGATCGATCCTGTTTCGAATCAGGTTTCGGGTTGGAATCCAGATCCAAGACGATCCGATCGGCGAAGTCAGCTGGCGGCTATGGTTCGGTGCGGCGACGTGCTCCGTTGGAAGCCGAGGTGTTGGTCCTGCAACATAGGCGGGTCAACTCCGACCCGCACTCCTTAGCTTGGTTTCTGGGCTCTTGGGCCTGCCCTTGGCTGCTGGGCCTAATCTGGTGGGCTGACTATTTACTTTATTTAAGGAATAAGTATTATATCTTTTATTTAGATTGTTTTGTTATTTTAATTCGACGTGGCTTTATGCCAGTAATAAGTCCTTACCCTATTGTGGTAAGGCGACGTGGGCTCTGTCCCGGACTGCATACCTTGTGTGCCTGATTTTCCCTAGGAAGGCAGCGAGTTCCTTGCTTTGCCAAATGGTCGAAACCTCCTAGTGGCAGGATGAAACTAAGTGTCACCGGATGCGGTTTCCGGTGGCAACATAGTGGGAAAGCTGATCTTAATTAGTAGTATATTATGGCTTCTAGTAGGCTTTTACTTTCCAGTATGTCACCACCTTTGTAAAGCAAATAGAGTAACCCAATGTAGTCTTTTCGCTAATTGGTGTTTGTTGGAATACATAGTTTTTATTGAGAATCTCGTTATTATCTCGGTATATTCTCTCCATGCTGATTGTAATTTGGGGTTCAGGTTTCATTCCCCCCCCCCCCCCCCCATGTATTCTGCAGTTTCATTAATGATCAAGGTTTAAGGGCAGCCGTACTGGCCCTCTTTTAAAAAAAAATGTTGGTAACATTGGGAAAGTTATTGAAAAAATTGTTATGAAAATCATAATTAATGCAGTAAAATAATAAAATGCAAGTAATTAACGCAATGAATGAGTATGGGAAAATGAATCTCTTGGGGATATAGGAGGATTCATCCATTCTCCCCCCACTTTTTCTTCTCCTAAAGTGAATCAGCTTCCTTTCCCAAGCCGTCAAACCCTTGAACCAAACGAGGCCTAAGAACAATGCTATGTTCGTACACAACTATAGTTATTAGATGAGTAATTAATGCCATGTTTCTATGATACTACATGTTAAGGATTGTGGACTTTGCGACCCAATTTTATCCAATAGATAAGAATTAAATTACTATGAAGCTTAACGTACATGATTATATTTCTATGGCAATTAATTAAGGATAAATTATCTCTTACATTTTTATCGGTATTTTACAAAAGAGTGCTTCTATTCATACATTCTAAATTGGCATTTGGACCTCCTTAACTAAGTGAACCTCCAACGTACTTTTTAAAATAAACAATGTGCTAAGTACACCTTCCTAATTCTCC
This sequence comes from Rosa rugosa, assembly GCF_958449725.1. Taxonomy (NCBI): domain Eukaryota; kingdom Viridiplantae; phylum Streptophyta; class Magnoliopsida; order Rosales; family Rosaceae; genus Rosa; species Rosa rugosa. Next base: position 71,769,922 of record NC_084820.1, read on the forward strand.
CAATATCTAGCGAAACTTAGGGTTCTTAAGAAAAGTTCCATAGCAAAGTAGCTAAGTACACTGCCCAATCTTCCATTAGCCTAAATAAAATTATGTTCCTTGTTCCTTCAAGTGATCACAGAGATTGCATTTTTTGTATGCGCTATGGAGTGCAGGAGTATCTTGGAAACTACCAGTGTACCTCGTAGATATTTTATTTGTATTTCAAATAACGATCTAGAGGTCGATTCAAACTATTGATAAATGTTCAACGCATGGTGGACATCTCCCTTCTCCTTTTTAGGGGTTACAAGTCTTCAAACTAATCAAGCAAATGTTGGAAATGTTCCGGTCATGAATGGGAACAGTCAACAGTGGTTGCCCAATTCGCAACTCTTACCATCGCACATAAATGTATTGCGCTTCATGTGTTGTTGGTGAACATATGCTTCAATTTGTATAATAAAAATACATTAGATCGCCTACGAATTTTGTTTCTGACAACCTTGAGATGTGTATTATATTACATATAGATTAAATATATAATGGAAAGCTGGGAAATAATGGTGGTATTTCTTCACACTTTTCCTGGAAAAAAAAACCTCATACTTGCTTCGACACTGATGGGCATTAAAACTGAGCAAAAATGATGCTACCTAATGAGATCACTTTGTCGGTCTTTTATATGGTAGCTGGGGAATTGCATTCAACGAACAAGAACAGAAGAAAAGCGCAGCCTTCCCAACAAGAATGAGAATTTTTTTTTTTTTTTTTACTAGTCATTTTATATGAGTTGACAAACTCAACTATCACTTGAGAAAAAATGAAAGTCCAATTACTAATTTTTGAGGTTGAGGTATAATTAGAAACACTTTTGACAAGATGAATAAGTAAATCATGAACATTTGTTCTTATGGCAATACCATCAGCTATTGTTTTATTTAAATCGCGAAGTCATGTCATTTATAAAACACTATCGAGAGAAATGTCATTTTGCAAACAGCTAGTTTCAAGTACAGAACATGGTATCTAAAGAAAGCAGGAATGTATCTAATTCACATCTCTTAGTATAAATAAAATAAGTGTTGTTCTTAAACCGATCAACAGCAGACAATCAAGTAATGGAAAATCCACTGGTTTCGATTCTGAAAGAAAAAAAATGACTACATTCAAGTCCTTCAAGTGCGCACCAATTTATCATCATAACCCATAATGCTCATTGCACAAGTATGAATTAAACTCTCAAGGCAATGGAAAGGCAAGAAAAAAATTGTATGCATCAGCTGCAGCTGCAAAAGGAGATCCTTTGAAATATAACACCAGTCCTTCAACAGTCCAACTGCTTCTCCCAGAACTTTCTGCCTGCTGCTCAACTTTGATGATGATGATGACAAGTTGACAACGAATATCGCTTCCACTACCAATCAACAGTTACTCTCACATACTGCTTCAATTCCACTCCGTAAAGTTTTTCAGTTAGTTTTCTTCATTGCCCTTGGCAACTCTCCAGGACGGGAATCACTTGGGAATGAGCTAAAATTTTCAATACAGACTCCTCCATACTACTACCTCTTTTATTTTCACTTTCCCTTCCGCAAGACTCCTCTCAGTTCTGTTCTTTTTTCTAATTTTTTTCATTTTCCTTTTTTTTTTTTTTTTGCTTTTTTTTCTTCTTTTTTTTTCTTTTTCCCTCGTGCAATTTCCTCATGGTAACAAAAATCCTCAGGAAACTAAGCATGCATTAAATAGCTTCTGCCCATTTTTTAAACAGCCAAACCTTCTAGGTTCCAGTCTAGAACCAACAGCAGACCAATATGCAGCAATGTGGTTTCCCATTAGCCAAAAAGGCAAAACTGATACCTGCTCTCCTGACAAAATATGGCACATTTGGTAGCACCTTTTTCTCCATGCCTCTCTTGACAGTTGAGTAGGTTCTCCAAACATTCCAAACAAAGCAACTGTAGGCAAAACGTCTCCACATAATCGCAGTCTCCGAGGCAACACCCACAGCTAATACAGTGAGTTATGCAGAGTATGCCAGCCCTGCACATCTAGCCTTCTGATATTTCCCTTGGCAACTCTCTGCTGGGCAATCATAAACTAAACTTAGTCTCTGGCACCTGGGGCATGCTTCAATGTCGATGGCGCAATCATCATCACAAGAGAGATACGATAGCTCACCATGAAAATACCGTGGTTTTGGGGCTTTAACCTGGATATGGTTATCTGCACCAAGCAAGAATTTTAACTCTTCGAACTGCTTGTCTGTTATACCAGAGAGACCTCCAATTCTTAACTGCTTTATTCCAGGTTTTCCTGCAGACTTCAAGGTCCTTAGGTTTAACAAGATGCTCTGAACACTTATTTTTATACATCCTGGAATACTTAACTGCATAGGAAAAGAAGTGTACAATGACTAAAGTTAGTTAACCACATAAATAAGGTACAATGAATGCCTACAAATTTCAATACGAAAAAGAGGTAAGGATTAGTGCACTATCAAGTTTAAAAGATAAAACCTACTTATCAATAAGCAAAAGCTATGACGAAAAAGTAAGACAAATGCAGCATCTCTTGATGCTGCATGAATTACCAAAATCACTGGTATTTCTAGAAGGGGGGGGGGGGGGGGGGGTAAAAGAATTCCATTGGATACCTATTTAGTCCATTTTTCCCGAGTAGAAAAACAAGACAACATACAATTAGCAACCAATTGAAGTCACAAAAATCCACCGCAAGGACTACAGTCGTCAACCTACTTGCTCTGAAAGATATATAGAAGAGTTCATTTCAAAAAGTGTGTAAGATACAATAACTTTAACTTCTATAGTTCCTCTCCTTGACAACAAATGGTACATGAGGTATTGCTTTTTAATAGGTGCAGACACACAAGAATTGTTTAACCATCATCAAGAGGAAAACAGAAGTATACAAAACTCTACTTTATGGTTTTGTATTCAATATGCCAATAAAATGGAGCAAGTATACAAAACCATAATCAGAAAAAGAAACAGAAAGCTGATTCATTCTCAAACATAAAGGATCAAAATTTCAAATACTTACTTTTGTCGACCTTGGATTGCTGTCAAACACGCGATGCAGCCCAATATCGGTGATCCATGCACAATGCACTAGACTTAAGGTTTGATGATTACTTTGAGCCCTGCTAGTTAAATTACAAGAGCATCATCGGTGATCCTCTCATTCAATGGCCAATCAATGTGAATGCTCCTCCATAAAAGGGGGTCATTTTTGACTGCATGATTCAAAGACCTGCAGACCCATTCAACCGAAAAAAGATCCTGAACACCAAGATAACCCAACGCATAAAACATAGCATCATGTGGAGCACCCCCTTCACTATCAAAATTCTTTATGCTATATTCCGGCCTTTCCATAGTTCCAACCAGCAGTTCCTTAGCTCCATAACTAACATCCAAGTTCACCACATGGCCAAAACCCAGAACCTCCTCCACATTGTCGTCCAATACAAAACCTCCATCATTGATCCCAAACCCATCAAAGCTATCATATGGAATCGATATTCCATCAAACTTCATCTCACCCAGTTCCGGCTGAAAAATCACAGCGCTATTCCAAACCCAATTCAGACCAGCAAACAACCCACCATAAGCCAGGCATTATTTTGATATACCTGCAAACAGGACACAAGCCAGAAGTTGAATTCCGCCAACTTGCCAAGAGACATACACGGCATAAGCAATGAGCACAAGGTGTCAATACTGCATCTTCAAATGCTTCAGGACATATGAGACACTATACCTGTTCCCCCTTGCGCATTTCATCAACAACTTCCTGAACATAAGCCTGTGAAGGCACATCTTTGGCTTCTCCTTCCACAGAATTCTAGCTGCCTTTCAGAAAACGTCTAGCAAGCTTATTCAGATCTGAATATTCTTGTGTATACCTCGACTGAACAAATCAAAGAAACCTAAAATTTAGTTTTAAGAACTTCAAGGGAAATTTTCACCTCTACGTCTACTTTTCATTGGAATTCATTTAACATTGATATGTTCATGTGATTAAAAAAATTGCAATCAGAAACATATCAATCAAAAGAAAAGAATAAAATACAAGGCAAACAAAGAATTTTGGCCAATTCAAACCACAAGGTTAGGGGCAGGATTGAAATAGAACTAAGCTGCTCAGGTAAACTTCAGTCCATTAAGGATTAATGCACACCTCATCACAAGAAATGGGTGATTGCAACATTGGCGAAGCAGTAAAAGTAATTCCATATGGATGCATAATTATGAAGAACCCGTCCTTGCTCAACAAATTGATCGAATTTCACCTGAAAAGTTGAAATAAACTTGTTAACTAAAAATGCAAGATACAGTAAATCAAAGCAAATACGAAAGTCCAGTCGAGGGAATGAAAGAATACCTTGATCTTTTAAAAAGGGCCTAATAAAAGTCTTTTGCAGCTCACAGTGAACCATATGAATATCAGCAGGAGGAAGGACTAAAATAGGCCTGAAATGAACAGTAAATCTTAGGATCCCAAAAGGAAAAGAATAAAAAAATATATAAAAGAATTGAATTGAGTGGGATATCCTGAACCAACAACTCACCTGCCTTCACGATCACTGCTAAACTTGGTTCTCCTTAACATAATCGTCTTCAAGATAGATTGAACAAGCTTTAACCCTCTCTCATCACCCTCCTCAAAGGGTTTCTGGATGAGTTTATTCCACCTAGCTTTAATGAAAATGAAATAAATCACACTGTAGTTTGAGATGTGCTTAACTTATGGGGAAAGTCAGACATAAAGTAGGATTTTCTCCACAAATGATTTTGAGATTCTATAAGTCCCAGTTTACATCGGCTTTATATTAAAAAAGTTAAAATAAAAAAGAAGACAATTCTCCTTCCAAACTATAGGACACATTCTTTGTAAATTCTGATAAGTCGACAATGGATCATGATTCCCTCTCAATGTCAAGGATTAAGGTTTGAATTACATAAGATCTACAAGTAAAATCATTTCAGCAGCATATGAAATCGCATCCTATAGTAGACTAACGAGATTTATACAGTAAAACAAAATTTAAAAAATATAATTAATAAATAAACATGTGGAGAATACTCCAGATTGTACAACATATTTATGTTCCATGTGGAAAAAGAAAACAGAGCTTACCAAGCCCAATTCGCCCAAGGTTCTACCCTCAAAAACCGGAGTAGACGATAAATGTCCTCCAGATTGTTCTAATAACAACAAAGTTAATGTCAGGAGATGTGGCACAGATTTAACCTCCAAATACCAACAAAAATTTCAATTTCAAATACTAACATAATCTCTCAAAAATACTTTACCTGTATAGGGGTGCCAGTAAGACACCATCAGCGACCGGCAACTATAGCAGCAGCAGCAATAGAGATTTGGCTTTTAGAGAATTTTATGGTATGCGCTTCATCAAGAACCACTCTAAACCAACTAACTGAGTGAAGTCCCCCATTGTCCTTAGAATTCTAGATGCAGAGAGGCAAGGAGAAAGGAAATGATGCGCAAACTCAGCTTCTATACACAAGTGCAGAACTCATAAACAATTACAAATAGGATTTGTTTACATTACCTCTATAGAAAACTCTGATGCTAAAACGCCATACGTAGTGATCACAATGTCGCTTTGAGCTAAAAGAGTCGCATCCTTTGGTCTACTTTGTCCATAATATATATATACTGATACAGATCCAGGTTGCACATGAGATACAATCTCTGCCTGAAAACACATACCAATAGAAAGTATGCAGAATACAAACAATATTCATGAAGTGGATTTAATTACCTTCCACTGGCCAAGAAGGGTCATAGGACATACAATCAAACTGCCCCCATATGCAAGCGTGTTTTTTTGCTTCATCAACTTATGAAATCCTGAAAACTTTGTGACCGCCTTTGGGAGTTTTGATGAATGGTCTGACATGCATGTCACTGGCTTCAATATCTTCACCGGAGGACCGGCTCATAGGTTGACTACCTGATGATTCATGTCCTGCATGAGCAACAAGGAGTGCTATTGTCATAATCATCTTCCCCAGGCCCATAGCATCAGCTAGGATCTTCAAATGCATGAGAAAGGCAGTGTATGTAACAAAACATATAAGGATAGTATGGGAAAAAAATTATAATAAGGGTAAGCAGACTTGAGACATACTCCTCCTCCTCTGGCCATTTGAAGTGCGCTTGGAAATTCTGTTGTTGTGTCACCAGAAAATGCATTCAAATATATAATACGGTCCCTCCTATAATGAAACACCTTCAATGAATACTAAATCATAACCTAGCATTGGAAATAAGGTTAATAGCCCAACATACTTGTCTGCAAGACGATATGCCTCCCAGCAAGGGTGAAGAGTCATTGCTCCCTCATCCATGCATTTTCCCTTTTCTAGTTGGATCATCCAATGAAGAGCCTGCTTTTGGTACGGACGAAGTTCACAACAGAAGTGCAGCAGGGAGATCCATTTCCTGAAATACAATACTTCTTGGTTATTTTGTCTAAGCAAGACCAACCTCCATAAAGGCGCACAAGATGCTATATACAGGAAAATACCTCTAACTCAGAGCTATCTCCAACCCCAACGATGTTATCAACCCCTCAGCATCCGAAATACATTCCTTGTTTTCAACTTCATCTTCATTTCTAGTAGGATTTTTATGCTTATTTGCATGTACAATTGAGGCACAAAGCCCAGAACTGTCCTGTTCAGAAAAGAAAAAAAATTACGCACTGAAATTGACTGAGAACATAACTGGGGAATATAAGAGTACTGTGTCAATACCTTTTGGTCTAAAGGGCGCTTTCTTGTGTACAAGTCACCAGGAGTAAATTCTTCCTATCAAAAAGATCAATAAAGGAATTACGACGTCACCACCTCTGAACCAAAACAACAAGTTTATTGTCCGAAGATGTTCATAATATATTTCCAAAAAAAAAAAAAAAATGCATTCAAATGTCATATCAGAATTGATCACCTTCTGGAAAGGAGTTGGGCCAAGCAACTGGAACAATGTCGGGAGAGGATGAACCACTGTTTCCTCTGTGGAATTACTGGCTGCCTTAAGCGAGGTCTGCTTTTGTTTAAGGAACATAGAACTGTTGATATACACACTGCACCAAACAAACAAACTAAAATTCATCAACCACTTAGTCATCCTACAAATGACTGATATAGTTATATGCTTCGAAACTTTCATTTGTTTCTTGAATGAGCAGCTATAAATCATCGAAAAATGTAGCTAACCTTATAGACAAGAGAATGATGTCCATAACGCTCAAGACATCCTGAGCAGATTTACAATGCCCCTCAATTTTAACCTTCTTATCTCTCACAAGTGGCAACAGACATCGAGCCCATTCCTTAGGAGGCATTAGTCCAATCTATGAAAACCCCATATCAATCCAAACACGTACATTATTCATCAAACACTAAACTTGTAGCATACAAAAATCTAAGTTGTTGACGTACAATCAATCAATTAAACAAAACAGTCCCAAATCCATAAACAAAGGACTACCTCTCCGGAATCGGTCGTGGAGAACCTCACAATCTCCGAACACGCCGGCCGTCCCCTGCCGGGAGACGGCGAAATCTTCAAAGGAAATGTGAAATCCTCCTCCCTCTACACGTCACAGACGACGACTTCTTCATCGCCTGAACTGGCGGGGCAATCACTGCCATTTCAGGGCTCGCAACATCCGATCTTTCTTTAGATTTGGGTGTGGGAGTTGATCGCGGCGGTGAGCCATGTGTAGGGCTCGGATTGCAGTGTTGGTTGGACTGAAACCAAAGAGAAAAAGGGCGCGAGGGATTGAAGAAACGTATGAATTCTCCGACTCGCACGTGACAGTACATTGGCTTTGTCATAAAACTCATAAAGTGTTTTTGTTTTAGAGGCTGATAACTTTTTTTTTTTTTTTTTGATAACTTTATTAATATCATTAAACATCCTATAGTAAGACGTGTTTTTTTTTAGTACAAGTCTAGTAATAAAATTGTGTGGCCGGGGCGTAAAACGAACTATATCATTCTATGCTTGCTGGGGTGTGACAATTTTAAAGGGAGAACTAATTAACCGAGATACAAGATTGGATATTAATTAATAGAATGTTAAGCATTCATTTGACAAAATATAACTGAAATTTTATTGGAATTTTTGACGATGGTTGGCGCATTCAAGAGAATATCTGGAGCATGAGGAAACCAATCTAAATTTACATCATTCTAAAACGAGAAGCTAGCCAATCTATGAACAACAACATTAGAAGACCTAGCAGCATACGAGTAAAAATCATACTTGGGCCATTAGTCAATCCAACCTAAATATCATCCAGAACACTAGCTACCTAAGCAAGATAAATCCGGAGAAGCATCATTAATTGCTTGCACAGCAGGGTGGCTGCATTCTCTAACTACAAAGCCTTGATGAAATCCATACAAGCTCCGATGTCGTTAAGCATTGAAATGTTCACATCCGAATTTAGAACATTAGATAACTCATGGAGGTCTATCTTAATTTTAACCAAACTTGAAATGCAGGGGAAAAAAATAACGATTTATCTTTTAACCATCCGAATTTATATATATATGTTGTTATTTTCGCATTGAGATTATGCTTGCGTTGCTCGGTATTTATGTCCAACAATTTATTTTAATTGTGATTGTTTGTGGGTTTCGACTTTCAATCACCATTTGTCTATTGACCTGTGTAATATTTTAGGTTTTTGCATGAAGATGTAAAAAATAAAATAAAATAAAAAATACCCAAATCAAAATATTATCACAGATATAATCTTAAGTAAACATAATTATTTTTGAAGTGGCGTCCCAATTTAGACACTTCTTAATTGAACAAAAGAAAATTGAAGAAACCCCCTCTTTCTTTCCTTTTTTTTTTTTTTTGGTGAATCGAAACCCTCTTCCACTTTTTAGTTACTATTTTCTCATTTTCACTTTTCTTTGTGCCTGACACTTGCTATAAAGCCCCTCAACAGCACAATCCCTAGAGAAAGCGTTACTCTTCTCCTAGGTCTCTTCCTCTCAAGCGGGAAAAAAAGAAAGAAGATCCATCAGCAAGAAGGTAACAGTAGGATTTTCTGCTCATTACTAGCTACTGCTCCTTTATTTTCTGATCTTTGTTTCGAGTCTCACTTTGACGTACTCAGTCCGTATATAGGCTAGCTTTTACTTTGCTTTCGTTTTAATTTCGGCTCTTCGATTTTCCTATTGGAGAAATTGGCTTGTAGATTCGGTTGATTTTGTGTTTTTGAGAGAGTTGGGAGTCACATTTACAGTTTTTATAGTCTATGTTGGCTACATGTTTGTTTAAATGTCCAGTGAAGTATGGGTCAAGGAAATTGGATGAAGCTCGGGCTTGTAGAGCCATGGTTTGGTGCTTTTGGCTTGGTGGTAAAGGGAGTCATGTCTTAACCAGCATTGATGTCTATGGAGTGGTCAGAATATGTAGGTTGTTGATAGCTAGTTGATTAATTTATACAGAGATAGAGGCTTTGATTTCAGCATTGATGTCTATGGAGTGGTCAGAATATGTAGGTTATTGCTAGCTAGTTGATTAATTTGTACAGAGATAGAGGCTTTGATTTCAGCATTGATGTAATTTGTATAGAGTTGTCAGCATTGATGTAATTCGATATATCTACTGCCTTTGATTTCACATGTGTATGCTTCATTGTGTGGCAATGTATTCTCAGGTGTGGAACATGGCAAACGGGAAGAAGGGGAAGGGGAAGAAGAAAATGTCAAAGGGGAAGGCGAAACAATTCTGGGTTGCTTTTAACTATCACCTGACCCGTGTTGTTTTGCTTTGCAAAGTGTTGCTGCTCAATTGATAATATATAGATGAGAATTACATCATCTGTTGAATTCAAGTTGATTTTTTTTTTTTTTTTTTTTTTTTTGAACAAGGGCCGGTGCGGCTGCCCTCAAGCCTTCATAAATGAAACCGACGAATACAAGGGGGGGGGGGGTTTGAATTCAAGTTGATTTGCTTTGGAAAGTATTGCTGCTCAATTGATAATATATAGATGAGCATTACATCTCTTGAATTGTTTCCTCAGTGCAGTGATTGCAATGTGTTTTTCAAGCGTGAGAAGCAGTTGCTACAACACATCGCCTCTCACAAGGACAAGGATGATGCGCCAAAAAACTTGTTGTGAAATTTTAATTAAAACTCGCAAGCGCACGAATCGTCGTTAGTATAGTGTGCAAGTACGAGGTCGTTCCAACTGAGGATTGATAATCAATTTAAACCCTAACTCAATTAATTAATCCAAACACAAAATCACATAAACAATCAAGCAAAGGAAGATATTGATTTTTGGGTTTTCGACTAAACAAATAATGTGAAAATTAAAGAAAGAAACAAACAAATAATGATAAAACCTAGGGTTTCGGAATCAACCACTAACAATCTTATTTATGTTTCAATGCAATTAACAGATTCTTTTGTTTCTCTAGATGATAATTCCCGTATCTAAGTCCTTCTCAGGTACTCTAGACCATAGTTTTCCTTAAGTGTATGATGCTTTCCCTCTCGGGTAAAGATCTTATATCCTAACTATGCAGTTTATCCTTCTCAGGTATAAATTTAACATGCAAGACTCATTATGCTTTAGAAAACAAGGGAATCAAGCAAACCATTAGTCTTTCTCAAGTAATAATGTAATTTACCACACTTAATCACAAGAAGCTAATCAAATTATATTACATCTCTGCTTCAAATTTGTCTTCCAATTACTATATGAAAAGCCCTAAGGTGATCAATCAAAGAACTTAAACATAAAGCATCAATTCAAATAGTGATTAAGCATTCATCATAAAGAAACTACAAATCCATCAATAAAACATCAAAGTACATAAACAATTATGATAGGGCATCATCATAAACCTAGAAAAAGTTTAACAAAAGATAACTAAATAAAACATAGAAAGAACATAAAAAGAATGGAAGGGAAAAGATGGGGAAGATGGATGAGTCGTCTCTGCTCCTTAGGCGTCTACATTGTGCTCCCGAGACTCTTCTTCTCATGTAAATTCGTGCTCCCTTATATAGGGAAAATTTCTGCTCATCTTTGGCTTCATGTTTTCTTGTAAAACTTGGATTTAGATTCATTTCTTCATTTGGAATGGGAAAACCTTGAAATATCTCTTGTAGAAGTAGGAATAGGTTTATCATTTAATCCTCATCTGAATTAACTTCCTTGAAACATTAGGATTGACGATCTTGTGGCGTGAAACTTGAGTTCTCCATGAATGGTTGTAAATTCCCGAGCAGATTTCCTGTCCGACCTATCTTCACTCAAATAATCATAACTTTCTCCAGGAGTATCGAAATCGAGATCAGTAAAATTCTACAGAAAGTAGACATCCGTAGCTTTCCATGAATATAAGGCTCATTGTCTGATTCGATCTGAGTAACTCCTAGTAATTCGAGGAAGTTGGATGTTCTGCACAGACAGATTCTGGGACCTGGGCGTCTTTTAATCCTAGTTAGCTCATTTTAACTTCTTTTCTTCTCTTTATGAGACAAACCTACAAAAACACTATAACAACATAAATGACTCGAAATAAGGAGGACTAAGCATAAATACTAAGATTAAGAGGCAAAGAAATATAGGAAAATATGAGCACATCAATGATGAGGAGGCCAGTGTGAAAATGATAATTGGTATATTGATGATCATTACAATTTAGAATATTACAAGATATATAGGAAATCAACCTACGTTCTATGGTATGGAATAATCTAGATCCTAAGTATTATCACAAAAATAAATTACAACGATTGACAAAATGTGAAGGGAAACAATTAGCATTTACACCTAAATCTTCCATATCATGAGAGATTCTCAACACTCCCCCTCAAGTTGGAGAGTGAATGTCATGAAGTCCTAACTTGGAAACTAAAGATTCAAAACTATCTCTTCCCAGTGCCTTTGTGAAAATGTCTGCGATTTGTAGAGAAGAAGGAACATATCTAGTAGAAATCAATCCGGCTTGTAGCTTCTCTCGAACCACATGACAATCAATCTCTATATGTTTGGTTCTTTCATGAAAAACCGGGTTGGCGGCAATATGTAATGCAGCTTGGTTGTCACAATACAAAGAAGTAGGTTTATCATGAATGATATGAAAATCTTGTAAAATGTACCTCAACCAAGTTAATTCTCGACAAGTCATAGCCATAGCACCGTACTTGGCTTCTGCTGATCGATGAACACGCCACATTACTTTGCTTCTTAGATTTCCAAGAAATCAATGAATTATCAAGGAAAACAGAATATCCAGTTGTTGACTTTCTTGTTGTTGGACAACTTGCCCAATCTGAGTCACAATTAGCTTTTAAAGCCAAATCATTTTCTGATGGAAAGAAGATGCATCTCCCCGGAGTACCGATTTATACGATGATCCAACGGTCAGATCCTCACTGATCGCCCTTAGGTTCGTCCTCTCAAAATTATACGAAGATCCAACGGTTGGATCGTCCCGGATCGCCCTTAGAATCATCCTCACAAAATTATATGACGATCCAACGGTCAGATCCTCACGGATTGCCCTTAGGATCTTCCTCTCAAAATTATGTGAAGATCCAACTGTTGGATCGTCTCAGATCGCCTTTAGAATCATCCTCACAAAATTATACGACGATCCAACGGTTGAATCCTCACGGATCTCCTTTTGAATCGTCTTTTCACAATTATATGAAGATCCAACTGTCGGATCCTCATGGGGAATAAGAAAAATTATAAAAATGCCCTGGTTGAAAAAAAAAAAAGAAAAAAAGAAGAAGAAGAGGAACCCGCATGGGTAATGGGAAACCCCGCCCCCGCCCCCGCACTTGTGATGGGGAACCCCGCCCCCACCCCCGCTTGACAAATGCGGGGAAAACCCGCGGGTACCCCGCCCCCGCCCCCCGTGTGCCCATTCCTACATACCTATTGCTTAATTGGCACCAGTACTAAAATTGGAAGCCAACATGCTATCATCATGTAAAGTTAGACTAGCAATTCAAATGAAACATAGTATAGCTGTAAGGTATTGAAAATTGCCTTTTAGGTGATGGCAGCTTAATTTCAATTGAATGTGGTACATGTGCACTTGTGCAGATAGGTGATAGATCCATTTCCACTGCCAATAATAGCTTATCTTTCTAAAAGATTGCAAGTCTATGCTGAAAGTTCACCATTCTCATCAGGGTTCTCTCTCCAATTCCACGTAGGAAGCCCATTGGCAGCAACTGCCTTTTCGAGTCAAACAGAAAATTTCTATAAAAGCATCCAGCAACCAACTCAAAAAACAGCTCTCAAGATCATCCAGCACATACATACCAAAATTCAAATTGCAGCAAAAGACAGGCTAGACTAGAGGAAGCACACCCAACAATATTAAAAAAGAATTAATGGTACTTATTCCTTCCATGGGTTCAAATGAATTAAGACCTGTAAAAGTTTCCAAACATCCTTAGCAAATTAAGAATGTTCAAAATTTCTTTGTTGACTATGTGGCCCGTATGGCCCATATTGTCTCAATTAATTATATTTAACTAAAAGATTTTTACGTAGGGCGGACGTATTACGTAAAGCTAACCAAATTGCACTGATATTGTCCCAACTTATATTACATAAACACAAGAACCAAAATGCATGCTAATTAACTAGTTCATATTAACAGAAGATAAGACACATACCTGATCGATGTAGGGAGGAGTCGAATATCATTTGTGCAAGTCTTAGTCTTCTGCAGGTCTTTAAGTCCGAGTAATCTCTAAATGGGGCGAGTGATTGTAGAACTCATTGTCTAGAAAATGCAGAGACCACAACTTATATAAAGGTTGATATAATATTAAGATTCTTCCCATAAAAGTAATCTTATTACTAAGGTAATTACTCCTCTATATTATGTACTGATATACATTACCTTACATTCAAGTATATTAAGTCTCCTTAATCAGTATTTGTGTGTGTATTGTAATGTATAGCTCTAACGCTTCCTTAGGAGCATGGACGTCTGATCATCTTTCCCAAGAAGCCGAAGCTAGGGTGACCAAAGGGTTCTAAGAACAAATTCAAGAGTGTCAAGCTGGATGAGGTTGAGGTGGTGCCTCGTCCTCAAATGAAAGGCAGAAAGAGAGAGAGATTTCTGAAGAAGCTTGATGAGGAAACTACTATGGGGACCACTGCTGTTGAGGAGGTCAAATCTGTATTGATAGAGGGAGTCTGCTTCAGATATTTCTGAAGTGGAGACACCTAAAACTTCATTGATTAATATGGATGTAGGGTTGATGCTATGGTGGATGTGGCAGTCACTGGTGAGCTTTCTACTTCCTTTGAGTATGCTTTTTATCCCGGTTGAGGAGGTGATTATCTCAACTGAGTAATTTACTTGAGTGGGGAATATCGACAAGGGAGAAGCTGCTTTTGGTTAATTTACTTGTTTTTGGGTAGCCTCGTTTTTGGTTTTTGCATTTATTCCAAAAGGATAGGTGTGCTAGGGGTGTGTATAGGGGTGTACTTTTTTTGTGTACTGTAATTCTTGCTGAATTTCATACTAAATGATCTTTTCAACTCAAAAAAAAAAAAAAAAAAAAAATATATATATATATATATATATATATATATCTAAGCAATCCGAGTCATGTCATTCTTAAGTCCTTAAATTGTTATTATAATTACTTCAAATAGATAATGATGTGTCCACGAAATTGCAAGAACGAGCAACTGCGAGTCTGGGACCATCTACTAAACACCCACGCAAATGTTTGCAAATAGTCCACTCTATTGGATAGTGAAAACTCTACATTAGTGAAGTGACAAGAAAATTATCAGTGAGTTGCTTATTCCCAATATTGTCTCAACACCTGATGATTATTTAAGAACTAGATCACATTTATATTTAGCGCCTTCTTCCTCAAATTATGTGTGTGTGTGTGTATAATGTATTCCTAATCTAAAAATAGAAAAATTGTTGATGCTTCTTTGTTTTCCAAAAGTGGGATGGTAGGCATTGGGATTGTTGGTGGAAACAATACGGGGAGTAGCGTAGCTTAGCTTTCATCGATGTTTTGGTTACTTGAGTGAGTTTCATTTCTAGCTTATTTTCTTGCGCTTATACTCACTTATGTTACAGGGCCAATGTATACAAATGACAAATGAGAAGATAATTTTCCAAAGAACATAAAACTGAGAAAATAAAAAGAAAAAAAAAAGGAAGAAGAAAAAAGAAGAAAATGAGAGCTAGAGTTCTATTTCTTCTTGGTTATGGTCTTAATCTTACATGTATGAAAAAAAAAAAATACAAAATAAAGATACCTAATTTTCTAATTTTCTAATCCAACCAAAGGAATATTACTTTGCCTTGATCGAAGTGGCAAATTAAGAAGGAATAGAAAAAAGAGTTGCTCACATTTGAAACGTTGGCACAACCCATATTGGTAATCGATCAGTCTTCTTTAACAAGATGGAAAGATGTGAAGACATTTTATCTTGAACATTATACACACCAACATGAAGACTTTTATCTTCCAAGTTATACACGCCAAAATCATGAGGTCCACATTCCTCCACTTTCATTCTTATCCTAACATAATCATGGTTGAAATATATGCAATTTGGCTGACATCCTGGAAAATGTGAAGCAACTACGGATATTGAAGAGTTGTCCCCCAAAAAGATTGCAACATCGCCTAAGGTCTTTTTCTTTTTCCACCAAAACTTATCGAAATCTAATTCATATACTTCGAATTTCGATGTTTCACGTGTGCCAGGTTTGTGAGTAATGTATCTTTGAACCATCAACAATTTTCCCTGAGTTGAATCCACGAGATACGTCATGGTGTTTACATATCGACGATCTTGTCTAACAGCTGGTGCCACACGTTCTACATCAGAGCAGAAATTCTGTCTCTTTTTCTTTTTCGTTTTAGAGTTGTTCCCAGTGGCAATATCGAAAGACAAAAGCTGGCTAGGTTGACCACGAACAGCATAGCACGTCTCTTGAACAATAGCAACATCATAAAATGGGAACCACCTTTGATCAATGAAAGTCCATTTTGTGTCTTGACCGAGTCTAATAAAAGCCAATAGGCATCTGTGCTCATATATGACAGCAACAATGCAATCATTTGTGTTTAATACTGGATCAGCTGAAATTGTAGCCCTGAACGCATAATGTTCAAACTCTCTCTTCCAGAGGTCCTTTTCGTTTTCGGGAAATTCCGTGGTTATTGGAGGAAGGTGAATGATAGAATTTTCTTTCTTTCTCGTGCCTTTAACCCTAAAGAAGGGATTTATTAAGGCTACTGCAAAATTATTCCTTATAGCTATCAACCATCCTTTGGAAGACCCACAAAATCGCACATTTGGCATCTCTAATTGCAAATCAAGGACCTTATTATTGATGAAGTTGTATACATTCCAAGTATTCTTGCCCTTTTTGGTAGAACTAGAGATTAACAGCATCGGAGGACGATTATAACGTAACATCATCTTAGCCTTGACGGTGCTCTCCTTTGCAACGTAATTCCATGACCAACAAACAAGACTGAAATGCAAGTAATCCGACACCAACTCCAACCTCTCTAAAATTGAATCCAATATGCCGTCGGGCAATTCTGCCCAATCTGAGATAGACATACCTCTTAGTAGTATATGTTGAGATCTATAAAATCTTATTAGGGATCGATGTGTAAGATATAGAACTTGTCTTCGTATAGAAGTGTATTTATAGGGGAATAAGATAATTTCTTACTCCCACATAGAGTGGCATGGGGAATACTCAATGGATTAGGGAAACTTGTTTCCAATAAGAATTAGGGAACCATTTCCTCGTTTCTTTAGGGAGTCCCATATCCTAATATATTTGGAAATCATACAAGCAACTTCTTTTCAATACCATAATACAAAAAATTCTAATCAATTATATTTTGACTGTGACTCTGAATAAGGATCTGAGTCTTTCTACATGTACCCAGCAAATTTCTATGTTGACCCAGCAAATCAATTTTGCATAAAAAGACAATTATATCTTCATACGAAATGACAATAATAGTCATGGTAAATAAACATAATAACAAATTCTTCTGTACCCAACAATTCTTTTAAAGGTCTTCAATGAAAAGAAAGAAGGGTTTTTGTCCATTTACCCCATTTCTAGGGATTTTTTTCCCACTAACCCCATTGAGTTTTTTTAATTCTCTCTTACCCAATACACTCTAAGGGAGTCTTCCCTAATACCCCATTAAGATTTTTTTTTTGTTTTTAATTTTTTTTTAATACCATTTTACCCTTCACCCCTTATTTACTTAGAGAGAGAGAGAGAGAGAGAGAGAGAGAGAGAGAGAGAGAGAGAGAGAGAGAGAAACTATAGGAAACTTCGCCGGAGCCCGTCACCGGCCGCCGGAATCCGGTCACCGGTCGCCGGATTCCGGCCAACTTTCGCCGGAATCCGGTCACCGGCTGCCGCCCACCGGAATTTGTTGAAAATCTCACCGGAAAGTTTTTTTGCCCCCAATAGACGTCTATTGCCCTCCAATAGACGACTATCAGCCATGTATTGCCCCCCAATAGACGACTATCAGCTATGTATTGCCCCCCAGTAGACGTCTATTGCCCCCTAATAGACGTTTAGATTACCAAAATGGGAACTAATCTCCCTAAATTTAGACAAATAAAACTTTGATTACAGAAAAAAAACGAGGAGATTACATCAATTCAAAACGTCTATTGCCCCCCAGTAGACGTCTATTGCCCCCCAATAGACTTTTATTGGACGTCTATAGACATCTGTTGCCCCTTAATAAAAATGCAGTAGGTGACCTAGTTTTGTTGGATATGGAGATTCACCTCCTAGGTTACTTGTATTGACTTTTATCGTTCATTGGTACCATGACTAGAAGGACATTCTAAGCCTCCAGGGACTCGGACCAAAAAAAAAAAAAAAACCAAAGGCCTGAAGGACAAAATTGGCCGGTTCCAGGACAAGTGTTCCTTGCTAATTGTACTGCTCCGCCTCCACCGCCTTCAAGCTCCAGTCTCTGTCCTCCTCCTCCATCCTCTTCACCTTCAGCTCCAACGACTTGTAACACACAAGAGACACATACAACACACACACTCAGATCTCCAAGACCATTGAAACGAAGAAGTCTCACAGTCATATCTCAATCCAAAGAGGGATGTCGAGTTTTTACACCATCGAAACGTCGTGACGGCGGACCTCGAGCCTGAGCTCCTCGACTCGGAGCCTGTGAAGCTCGTCGACCATAAACGGCAGGCCATCGTCACCGCTTTGTTAGGCGTCGTTTTGCAGTGAAACGACAAAGCGGCGTTTGAGGTCGTCGATTGGATCTGCACCATCACCGATGTATCACCTCTGTCGACGTCATCGTCGGCCTCGTCTCGCCGCCGGCCATCTAGACCAGAGACCGGAGCTGAAGGCCGTGCGCTGGCGTGAGAGAGAGAGAGAGAGAGAGAGAGAGAGGAGGCAGAAGAAATCGCTGGTGAGGGAGGAGAGAGAGAGAGAAAGAGATAGGAAGGAGGGGTATTTGTAATTCATTAATTACATCGAGGGTAAAATTGTCATTTTATCTTAAATTGTGATAGTGGGAATATAATTTTGTTGTTGGGGTAAGTGGGATAGTTTTAGTCTATTTTGGTGCTTTGGGTCAAGGACCTAAGAAAGAAAACGAATGGTTTCAGCAAAAACCTGAATCCCCCAATTTTAAAGTGAGGCATGTCTCTCTGTGAGGATTTTACAGCTTACTAACGGCTTGGGGACGACGGTTGCCACCCCGATGTTGCCGGCTTCTGGAAATCACGTGGCATTCTTATGGTAGACACTGGTGGTTCTCCTTGATGAAAAGACACTCCCAGATTTGCTGGGTCTGAAATCACGCGGTACTCTTATGTCTAATCATGTTCAGAACCCCCAAAAAAAGAAGTTGGAAAGTTGGCCATAAGTGGATCTCTCCAGATTTCTTATTTAAGAAGTATTTGAGCACCAGCACGGGCATCATCTGATTCAATCATATTCAAGCTTCTTTAGGGCCAAAGACCTCCCATTAGTTTATTCACATAACAATGTTTGAAGTGAGTTGGTGGACTTTTCGGATAGGTGGCATATTTCAATTTCCAATTGTGCCTTATTTTATCGTCAAAAATGTCAGTTTTCAACAAAAGTAGATTCTGGACGCTGCATGACATTTGTGTCCCAAGACACCATGCATGCGAAAGCACTCGACTCTTTGATCAAAATGCATTTTTCTCAACCTTTTGATGTTTTTGTGCTTCACTACATCATAGTTGATGGAGAGTTTTGAGAATATCATAAAACTGGACAATTTTGATGTCATAATCATATTGGTTTTGAAAAAAAAAAATCAGGAGGATAACAAGTAGGTGAACCATTACACAAGCAAAAGTCTCCTTGCACAGAAAATTGTGATAATTAAAGGGGGTAAAATTTGCACACCACTCTTTACAATCTGCACACCCTTCTTAATTTTTTAATATTTTCTGATCTCCTTTTGTATTTGTTTCCCATATTACCCTTGTTCTCCAACATTTTTCTTCGGTCTCTCTCTCTCTCTCTCTCTCTCTCTCTCTCTCGTCCTCCTACAGGCGAACCGATTCCATCTTCGCCGTCCGGCCACGACACGACGGCGGACCACCATCAATCGAAGCGTCTCTTCATCGTCGACCTCTTAGTGGTCTCGGATCATCTAGGCATTGGCTGTAGAAAGAGAATCGAAGGCCCGAAGTTCATGATTCTCTGACTGTTTTTGGGCAAGTTCCGGCAACTCCGGCGTCCGGCCACCCCACGGCGGCGCACCAGTGCCGTTCTCTTCGTCTCGATGTCGTCGTCACACTTCTTGTGGTAGTTCGTTCAATCATCGACTGTGGAGGAAGAATCGACGACGAGAAGTTTTTGGAGCTCCGACGGTCATCATCGAATTCCAGCCACCGATGACTTGCATGTGGTATGAAAATCGATCCCCTCGTCATGCTCTCACGTTAGTCTACTTAGCTTTTCAATTCGATCGATTTTGACTGATTTTGGTTTTGGGGTTGCTTTGGCCCCGTCGCTGTCTTCGATGCCGGCAAGTTTTCCAGCGATCTTCTGGGCTGTTCGAGGTATGAACCTTCTTCTACTCGTTGTGCTCTACACGCTGGTATGATTGGTTTTCAGTTTTGATGGATGGGTGTTTTGATTGTTTTGGCCGTCGTCGAAGTTCACTGTGCTTGGCGATCAGTCTGTGTCACTGTGCTTCGAATGCTTTGGCCCCCTCTCTGATTGCTGCAGAAGCTTTGGCTCTGCAACTGGTATGTTCTCTCTCTGATTGAGAGGATGAGATGCAGCTTTGAGTTGGTTGGAGAAGAAGGGTAATATGGGAAACAAATACAAGAGGAGATCAGAAAATATTAAAAAATTAAGAAGGGTGTGCAGAATGTAAAGAGGGGTGTGCAAATTTCACCCCCCTAATTAAAAAGGAAACACCGATGAGTAGTTAACTCAAAAGATTTACATTACACCAGTTAACTTTCAGTAGTACCATAATATTACATTACCCGCTTTCAAGTGAAATTCGACCAACACGTACAGGACTTTGAGGTGACAGCCATGCTACAGCGATATTAACCTTGGACATTTGATTACTTTAGCTTCTAGAACTGTATTGTCGAAATCATCAGAAAGATTTGGTACTTGGTACTTTTGTGGCAAATCATGAAAAGATGAAAACACACCAAGCAAAAAGATGAAAACAGATAGAGAAGGATATACCACTAGTTGATACATACACTTTATACCTCCTTGATCATCCATAATGCCAAAACTTATCAATTATAGAGTAACTTCACAGGTATCATAATTCATGTCAGGACCATTCAACTTTTGAAGTTTAATAAACAACGAGGTTATTGGTTCCTTCATATGGTGAAACTAGAGTACATACAAGGCCTGCATGTGTTCCAAGATAGTCTTCTTGTACAAAGAGCATACATTGACTTTAATTTCTAAAAAGAGATTAGTTAATCTTCAGCATTTTCATGCACTCACAAACCAAAGTATTTCTCAAAAAGCTTAATAAGTGGTCATTAGTACCGAGAAAGAGGTATCTGCAGGAGGTCCAGAAAGGCTGTCCACTGGCTGAAGACAATGCTCTTTGAGCCTGACGAACGAAGACATTCAAGTTCACGCAAAAGAATAACTATTTTGGATGATTCCACCCAGTTTTTCTCAATATCAACATGGAACCGACTCTCAGTTGGTGCTGTAATAAGATCTTGCTTACTTAGACTCTTCCTATAATGAGAAAACTGTTACATTTCAAGCCTATGATAGTAAAATTGATTATAAGAAAGGTAAACAAAGAAAATTAAAATAAATTTCCTTGTTTACTAAAAGGCATTATTTTGATATACCTGCAAACCGGGCATAAGCCAGAAGTTGAATTCCGCCAACTTGCCAAGAGACATTCTCGGCATAAGCAATGAGCATAAGGTGTCAATACTGCATCTTCAAATGCTTCAAGACATATGGGACACTCTTCCTGTTCCCCCTTGCGCATTTCTTCAACAACTTCCTGAACATAAGCCCGTGAAGGCACATCTTTGGCTTCCCCTTCCACAGAATTCTGGCTGCCTTTTAGAAAACGTCTTGCAAGCTTATTCAGATCTGAATATTCTTGTGTATCACCTCGACTGAACAAATCAAAGAAACCTAAATATTAGTTTTAAGAACTTCAAGGGAAATTTTCACCTCTACATCTACTTTTCATTGGAAGTCATTTAACATTGATCTGTTCATGTATTAAAAAATTGCAACCAAAAACATATCAATAAAAAGTAAAGAAAAAAATACAAGGCAAACAAAGAATTTTGGCCAATTCAAACCACAAGGCTAGGGGAAGGATTGATATCGAACTAAGCTGCTCAGGTTAACTTCAGTCCATTGGATAAAGGATTAAAGCACACCTCATCACAAGAAATGGGTGATCACAACATTGGCGAAGGCGTAAAAGTAATTCCAATATGGATGCATAATTATGAAGAACCCGTCCTTGCTCAACAAATTGATCAAATTTCACCTGAAAAGTTGAAATACTTGATAACTACAAATGCAAGATACAGTAAATCAAAGCAAATACGAAAGGTCCGGTCAAGGGGATGAAAGAATACCTTTGATCTTTTAAACAAGGCCTCATAAAAGTCTTTTTCAGCTTCTGTGAGTTCACAGTAAACCACCTGAATATCAGCAGGAGGAAGGACTAAAATAGGCCTGAAACGAACAGTAAACCTTAGGATCCCAAAAGGAAAAGAATAAAAATATATAAAAGAATTGAATTGAGTGGCATATCCTGAATTAACATCTCACCTGCCTTCACGATCAGTGCTAAACTTGGTTCTCCTTAACATAATCGTCTTTAAGATAGATTGAACCAGCTTTAATCCTCTCTCATCACCCTCCTCAAAGGGTTTCTGGATGAGTTTATTCCACCTACGTTTAATGAAAATCAAATAAACAACACTGTAGTTTGAGACTGCTCAACTTATGGGGAAAGTCAGACATAAAGTAAAATTTTCTCCACAAATAATTTTGAGATTCTGTAAGTCCCAGTTTACACTGGTTTTATATTTTTAAAAAAATAAAAATAAAAAAAGAGGAAAAATTCTCCTTCCAAACAATATAATGCATTTTTTGTAAATTCTGATAGGTCATGATTCCTTCTCAACATGAAGGATTAAGGTTTGAATTACATAACTTCTACAAGTAAGATCATTTCAGCAGCATATGATATCGCATCCTATCGTAGACTAACGAGATTTATACAGTAAAGCAAAAGTTACAAAATATAATATATAAATAAACGTGTAGAGAATACTCTAGATTATACAACATATATATTTATGTTCCATGTGGAAAAGGAAAACAGAGCTTACCAAGCCCAATTCGCCCAAGGTTCTACCCTCAAAAACCGGAGTAGGCTATAAATGTCCTCCAGATTGTTCTAATAACAACAAAGTTAATGTCAGGAGATGTGGCACAGATTTAACCTCCAAACGCTAACAAAAATTTCAATCTCAAATACTTACATAAATCTCTAAGAAATAATTTACCTGTATGGGGGTGCCAGTAAGACACCATCGGCGACCAGCAACTAAAGCAGCAGCAGCAATAGAGATTTGGCTTTTAGAGGATTTTATGGTGTGCGCTTCATCAAGAACCACTCTAAACCAACTAACTGAGTAAAGTCCCACATTGTCCTTAGAATTCTAGATGCAGAGAGGCAAGAAGAAAGAAAATGATGCACAAATTCAGCTTCTATACACAAGTGCAGAACTCATAAACAATTACAAATAGGATTTGTTTACATTACCTCTGTAGAAAATTCTGATGCTAAAACGCCATATGTAGTTATCACAACATCGCTTTGGGCTAAAAGAGTCGCATCCTTTGGTCTACTCTGTCCATAATGAACATATACTGATACAGATCCAGGTTGCACATGAGATTCAATCTCTGCCTGAAAACACACTCAAATCGTTCAAAGTAACTCTCAAATGGAGAAAAAATCTTATCAGAGTGCACATGACATTCTGATATTAACAGAACTACCACCCAATAGAAAGTGTGCAGAATACAAAAAATATTCAGGCAATGGATTTAATTACCTTCCACTGGCCAAGAAGGGTCATAGGACATACAATCAAACTGCCCCCAGATGTAAGCGTGTTTTTTTGCTTCATCAACTTATGAAATCCTGAAAACTTTGTGACCGACTTTGGGAGTTTTGATGAATGGTCTGACGTGTCACTGGCTTCAATATCTTCACCGGAGGACCGGCTCATAGGTTGACTAACCGATGATCCATGTCCTGAATGAGCAACAAGGAGTGCTATTGTCATTATCGTCTTCCCCAAGCCCATAGCATCAGCTAGGATCTTCAATTGCATGAGAAAGGCAGTGTATTTAACAAAACATATAAGAATAGTACGGGAAAAAAAATTATAATAAGGGCAAGCAAACTAGAGACATACTCCTCCTCTGGCCATTTGAAGTGCGCTTGGAAATTCTGTTGTTGCGTCTCCAGAAAATGCATTCAAATATATAATACAATCCCTCCTATAATAAAACACCTTCAATGAATACTAAATTATAAACTAGCATTGGAAATAAGGTTGATAGCCCAACATACTTGTCTGCAAGACGATATGCCTCCCAACAAGGGTGAAGAGTCATTGCTCCCTCATCCATGCATTTTCCCTTTTCTAGTTGGATCATCCAATGAAGAGCCTGCTTTTGGTACGGACGAAGTTCACACAGAAGTGCAGCAGGAGGATCCATTTCCTGAAATACAATACTTCTTGGTTATTTGTCTGAGTAAGACAAAAAGAGAAAAAGAGAAAACCCTAATCCCAATTGCAGTGTTGGACTGAAACCAAAAAGAGAAAAAGGGCGCGAGGGAGTGAGGAGCTAGTGGAGAAATGGCGGGGGAGGTAACACGTACGAAACTGGAGCACGTGTGAATTCGCACGTGAGTACTCATTGGCCACCTTATGTGATTATGCAAGGAGAATATTCGTAAGTCGTAACCAAAGTATGAGCAACTACATTGATACGTACTCCTCACTAGTACAATAGATAAGTTTACGTTATGGCAGATAATTATAGAATGTGACTTAAACACATTACAATGGAAGATACATATGCCAACCGATGAATGGGAAGTTGTGTGAACCAAAGTTCACCATGTGCTAGAGGACGATGTGAGTCGCATTTAAGGTCGCAACCAAAAATTCAAGCCCATGACTACTTCAAATGTAGGGAGAAAGAGATGAGCATTTCATAATCCAGCCATAAATGTAAAAATTGGATGATGATACTGTATATTTACGTTAATTATTTGGAGCTAAATTTTGAAAGAGTTATATTTTAGAGACGTAGGGTATTCTTGTATTTAACAACAACAACAAAAAGACATATATGTGTGTATATTAAATCAATATATTTTTTACTTATTTTTAATTGATAGAGAGCAATTTATGCATGGTTCTTAACCCTAGAATTGGCCGGTCAACCTTACATTAGGAACCACCCAAAATAATAGTATCTGGCTGGATATCGACAAGTCATAGTCAACTAATTTGGTAAATCAACATTGTACGCAGTGTTGATCTATCAGCAAGCAAATACTTCTGTTTGGCTCCAATTTTGCTGCAGCTGGTCAACAGTCTCTTTTCTTGCGCGGGCGTGCCAGCACCGTTCGGGTGCGGTCGTCGGGGGTGTCCCTTGACCTGACTTCTTTCAAGCAATTGTGGACGAGGAGAGCACCAACCTCGTCGTGGGATTCTTTCTGCCTCGTGGTATTCTTTCTGCCTCGTGGTGAGGACTTTGCTGAAGTTTCTTCTTGTTAACACAATCGATACTCAATATTGTAGATCGAGCAGAGCGACATCACCGGGAAATGTTGAGATCTTGCTAAAGCGTGACTTTAGCTTGGTTGGGTTGCTAGGGCGTTACCCTTGCTTGGCTGGTTCTGTAACCGTTGTGGTCGCGGCACTACCGTCGGCTCCCGAGGAGACTAGGACCGAAGCACGTTGACAGAGGGTTTGGTGGCACTGAAAGTCGGCTTCTGAGAAGACTAGGACTAGGAGTGTGATCACCGCTAAGAGAAAGAGAAGGAGAGGGAGAGGAGTTGCTCTTAGAGAGGTTTGCTCTAGAGAGAACTTAGATCATCTTAGAGATGTTGTGATGTTGTGTTGTGAATGTGTGTTTTAGAATGAGAGGAGAAGGTGTTTATATAGGGAAGAAAAAGAAGAGTGAAATGATGAGTGGAAGAAAAATAATGAAAGTAGATCTAAGTTCACTTGTAAAATATGGAAAAGATAGAGAAAAGATGAAATGAAAGCAAAGCATGAAGGTGCAGCAACATGGAAGTGGTGATGATCTATTAAAGAGATTGTAGAAGAAAAATATATCCAAGGAAAAAGAGAAAAGCATCTAGCTTTCTTCATGTGGGTAGGAAACATGAACATGTGAATATTGAGCTGGTTTTAGGTCAGTTTCTGCCCCTTTATTCCTTCAATTATTTCTCCAACAAGACTTCATTATATGCCTTCGACTTCTTCATATGAAATGTTCCACTATGAGTGTAGATCATCCTGACAAATTTTCAGATTTTTATTCCATGTGGTTGGGCCGAAAATGCTGCTGGACCTCTTACAGGTCCAGTTTTCCAGTTTTGCTTCTGTAGAAAATTGGGCTGATTTTTTGAAGGCCTTCCACTCAAAAAAAGCTCTGGAACTCTTCATAATAAATGATCCTTGGGCTGTCTAGAATGGATCTGCAGAGTTTCAGCTCATTTCAAGTTCATTTGGTCAGTCTGCTGCCCCTCCTTCCTTGTTTAGCTCGGTTTCTCCTAGCCGAAGTAGGAAAATGTGCTAAAGTTGACTTTTCATGTTTCCATGCTTCCATGCTTTCATAGTAGGCTTTATTTAGCCTTTAAATATATATTTCGAACTTGTCGACAATATATAGCTTGAGCCACTGACATTGGCTCAATTTCTCCAAGACACGCCTTGTTAGGCCAAAATGCTTATTTTGGGTCCAAACAACTTCTTCACAGAAAACTGTTGCTATTATATAACTATGATGTATGTAGGTCGTAAGGTGAAACTTCAATTCTTGTTCGCCAGCTATTCATAGTTGTTTCTCCTACAACTTCTGCTTTTCCCTAAACAGTTCGTCCACTTATTGTTGTGTACACCATCTTGAAAAAGATATGTATATATAGATGTTGGATGTTATATTAGTAACGTTCAACACATACTAGCAACACAATATGCCTACGAAAATGAGAGAGTGGTCTGTATATACGAGGTTTATATGTGTTTTATTATACGAGGGTTGTTTTGTTGAATAATAGCTAGTACGTATAGATAGAGCTGTACGTGAATGATGAGAGTCGGTTGGTGATTTGGCTGGGATCACTACAAGCTCGTAATCAATTAAAATTTTGATCCCATGCATCTTAGCAAGCCACTTGCAATACTAATGGTGATGTTGCCCAATTCTTGACTGCTAACCCTGATTGCGTGAAAATTCTATCGTCTTTTATTTCAGATTGATCTTTTCCTTTGAGTAGAAGGACTCTTCCTCCATGAGGAGTTTGGAAATTAGGGATATATATTTTGTAGAGATCCAATGTTAACGATTGAGCAAGTCAACGTGAATGTCAACATTTGCTACATACTGACGCGACATCTAGCTGTTCTACATGTATTGGTGCTGGCAGGCTGACGTGGTAATGCTGTTATCACAACATGTAATAAATGTTAGGGTTTCTATTTTCCCTAACTATAAATAGACCTTGTGTATTAATTTCTAAGTGTGTGTTGCACTAATTGAAAACCTACATAAATTTGCTCAGATTGGGTGGAATTACCTGAGTTCCTAAGGGATTCAATTGTAAAGAGGTTAGAGTTACTTTCGGACTTGTTTGTCGGTCATGGTATTGGGTAGCAAAGGATAGTGAGAGCCAAAGAGCTAAGATGATGTTAAGCTGTTATCGTCCTCCATTGCTGTTGATTTCTCGTACGACTAACAAAGGCAATAATACTTGGAATGTAATTAAACAACGTCATGGGTAATAAGATCCTTGATTTGGAAGTAAAAGTACATAACCAATAATAAGTGGTTTAAGACTGATCGAATTGCAACTCTGACCTTTCCAAAATTGAATCCAGTACGTAGATGGTCAGGCAATGATGCCCAATCTGAGAAGACCAAAGAAAATGTCATTAAGAGTTCTATCCCTATTTTGACAATAGCAATAAAAATTAAAGAGCTTTTATATATATATATATATGCAACCCTAATTGTATATATAGAACAAGAATAGAGTATGGGATAATCGTATAAAATTTGATTGGAATCGATTTGTCTAAGATCAGAAAACATACCTGAACCCATAGTATATATCAAACCGGCCAGCTGCCAAAGAAATTGAACTTGTTTCCAATCCTAGGTTCTCAGACCTGGATGACTCTGCAATTAATTCCTTCCTTCAGATCTCGTATGTTTGGGTGTCTTGTTCCCTTTATTTATAGATAATATTCCTGCCTACTCCCTCAGGGATACCTAGTTGCAAAAATTGGGAATAAAAATTTGTCTCCCGTATATTATAATTAGGGAACCGATATAACCTCCTCCCGGGTTACTTCAAACATTACTGTAAGTTTCTGTACACACTAGATCGTTGTCATATGAAATTTCAAAGGATCATTTATGCATTCAAACTATTGAAAATAGTGATTATGATACTTTTGTCTCAATTCCATTAAATCATTATTAATTACTACAGAAAATTTATGATCTATGAATTTGTTCCAAATCTTTTGCCCTGATAAGCTCGTCCCTTGCTGGGACATTGAGAGCTATATATAAATACAATTCTCAATGTAGATGACACAATTATTAGTATGCTTGTCCCCCATTGGCTTTGTCAAAACACAAATAGCCATTTTTCCTTATATTCTTCTAAAAAACTAAGTACCAAATCTTTCTGATGATTTCGAAAATACAGTTCTTAGGGTTCTTAGAGCATCTTTAGCAATGCTAGCCATTTTTTAGTTAAATTTTAGCTAAAATAGCTAGAAAGTCATTTTGGCTAGCCACTTTAGAAATACGTCAGTATCAATGCTCTCTATTCTAGCTAATTTTGAATTTATATTATTTTTTAAATGATGATTAAAGAGTTTAAATGTATTTATAAATTATATAAAATAACTTAAAAGGAATATTTTAAATTATAGAGAGCCTCGTCTCGCTCTCTATATTTAGGAGCGAGATAGCTAAAAGTTATAATGAAGAGCCACTTAGGAGTCTGGTGCAGCTGTTAAAATAGATAAAAAGCTAAACATGCTCTCCAAAATAGCTAAGGAGCTAAAATAGAGAGTCTGCTAAAGATGTTCTTAAGAAATGTTCCATAGCATAGTAGCTAAGTACACGGCCCAATGTTCCATTAGCCTCAAAAAATTATGTTCCTTGTTCCTTCATGTGATCATAAAGATTGCATTTTTTGTATGCACTATAGAGTGTAGGAGTATCTTGCCAACTGCTGGTGTACCTCGTAATATTGTATTTGTATTCCGAATAATGATCTAGAGGTCAATTCAAACAAATTATAAATGTTCAATGGATGGCAGGCATCTCCGTTCTCCTTTGTAGTGGTTATCTTAAGTCTTCCCATTGAGAAGCCACAACTCTTCGGTAAATCTGTTGATGAATTATAAGATAATGTAGTGTAGAAATACAATAGCTTATGTTTAGAATTAGGGAAAAATCTTCAAATGGTACCTGAAAATCTGAAATATGGTCCAATGCACATTTTGGTACCTAAACTTTCAAAACTACCCTCGTAGTACCTAAGCTATTGCTCTGTTTCTCCATATGGTACTTCCATCCAATCTGCTGTTAACTTTGCCTATTATTTTTATTATTATTATTATTTTCTTGAGATGAATGTCATCCTATAAGAATGCCAGAATGGGCCACATAAGCAAAGTTAACTGCAAATTGGATGGAAGTACCATATGGAGAAACGGAGCAATAGTTCAGGTACCATCAGGATAGTTTTAAAAGTTAAGGTAACAAAAAATGCAATAGACAATAGTCCAGGTACTATATGAGGATTTTTCCTTTAGAATTATATGCGTTTAGGTTGGGAACTCAATGAGACTTGCTCAAAGTGTCACCACTCCAGATTCCTCTCAAGTTCCTGGTGGAGTGGTTGGAAACAAAAACAAACGCGTATAATTAAAATGAGTATAAAACATTAATACGCGTATAATTAAAAAAAATAACTAGGCCCACAAGACAAATAACTAGGCCCACAAGACTATATTGACTTTTGCACATCCCAATCTCAAAGACCACTTGAGAATGGATGTGGCTGATCTGTAACTAAGTTTTAGTAGAGAAACTTAGACAATGTTGATATGCATGTCAAAACCAGCTGATTGTTCATCAATCACACCCTCTTTTGTTTTTGATAGCATTTGGTACCAAACGCCACCAAGATTCATGATTGTTCATCCATCTCCTTCAATTTGGAATCTCAGATGAGAAATTGTTACCAAACGCCACCAACACTCACATGAACTATTCATTCTTATGTTGGTAACATTGGGAAAGTTGTCGAAAATGTTGTTATGAATAATTAGCAAAAAGTTCATTAAACTAATGGTTTTAGGAAAATTTTGAACAAAACGAAGTGTTGGCCCTTATTTTTCTTTCTTAAAAAAAAAAAAAAAAAAAAAAAGGTCTAGAAACAACTTAGCGGTTGGTACTTTGATTAGATCTAAATATGGTTTTGGATATGGACTAATTCTTTATCTTTCTTCTTATGCTTTGTGGTGTTCTTTGGAGTGATGGACTTCAATCTCCTCTAAAGGGGGACAATTGAGTATATGTCACCAAAAGAGATGCATTTGTCCAAGAGATAACCATTGAATATAAAAAACAAATGTACAGCTTCAAAATCAAACTACTACATTCAATGTTGTGTTAAGATCTATTGTGAGCTTGTAATAATTCAATGGCTTTGGGATCATTTCCAGTGAGCATAATATCGTCAACATAAATGAGCACAACAGTGAAAGAATTACCAACCACACGTGTAAATAATGAATAATCAGCCTTGGATTTCCTGTAACCAGCCTTTTGAATGGCATTGGAAAATTTTGAGAACCAATTTGGAGAAGCTTGTTTGAGACCTTACAATGACTTATTTAGTCGACATACCAAATTCTCCCCCTATCAATTGAATCCAGGTGGAGGAAGCATATAAACCTCTTCATGAAGGTCACCATGAAGGAACACATTTTGTATGTCCATTTGATGAAGACTCCAATTTCGGGAGGTAGCAATAGCAAGGAGACACTAAATGTGGTGAGCTTGGCAGTGTGTGAGAAAGTCTCACAATAATCCACCCCTTCAACTTGAGTGTAACCCTTGGCAACGAGGCGGGCCTTGTAACATTTAATGGTGCCATCTGAATTATACTTGATCTTGTACACCCATTTACAGTCAATGGGTTGCTTGCCGGGAGGAAGAGGAGTAAGTCTCCAGGTGTTGTTAGCTTCCAAAGCTTGAATTTCATATGTCATTGCTTCTTGCCATTGAGAATTTTTTATGGCCTCTGCAAAACTATTAGGTTCCACATTTCGAGTAATATTGGCAATAAAGGAACGGTGAGATGAAGAAAAACTGTGATAGGAAATGTAATTAGAAAGCGGATAACGCGTACCTTTATTAAGAAATGGCCACAAAGACGATGAATCTTCATGGGTAGGCAACACAACATGAGAACAAACATAATCTTTTAGTTTGACATTTGGTTTTCTAATGCATTCTAAGCGGCGAAGTGCAGGGACAATATCCTCATTAGGTACTGGAGGAGAAGGAGGTGAAGATGGTGATGAAGGTGAAGAGTTATCAAGTAGAGGAGATGAATGATATGGAGATGGTGATGGAGGTGTCTGATCATTGGGATAAGTCTTATGGTCAGACAAGACGTCTGGAGATAAAGAATTGTCAACTTGAGGAATAGTGTCTTCAATGGGAGAAACCCTAGATGCAGACAAGGGTTCTTGAGGGATATCATTTTCAGGAATCACATTAGGAAGCACTGCATCATGATGCTGCAGAGAAACATTAGGAGAATCTTGCTTATAAGGAAAGATATCCCCATGAAAAACAACATCCCTGCTAGTGAAAATTTTTTTGGTAGTTAGACCATAAAGTTTATATGCCTTTTGACCGAAAGGATATCCAACAAATATGCATTTATAAGCACGAGGATCAAATTTGTGTTTGGGGTGAACATTAGTGGCATATGCAAGACAACCAAAACACGAATATGAGAATATTGGGGAACACGTTGAAATATTTTTTCAAATGGAGATTTACCAGACAAAAGTGGTGTAGGTAGACGGTTGATAAGATAAATTGCTGTGAGAACACATTCCCCACAAAACTCTAATGGAAGATTAGCTTGAAAAGTAAAGCACGGGCAATCGTGATTATATGGTGATGTTTTCGTTCCACAACTCCATTTTGTTGGGGTGTGTAAACGCAAGAGTGCTGATGAATGATGCCATTAGCTTGGAAAAATGCACGCATAGATAAAAACTCACTTCCATTATCAGAACGAATGTGTTGTACCTTTTGATTGAATTGTGTCTCAGTAAAGGCAAAAAAAGATTTCAGAATATTTTGAGTTTCAGATTTGGCATGCATAAGATACAACCAGGTAGATCTGCTAAAGTTATCCACTATTGTCAAGAAATAACTTGCACCGAAATGAGATGCAATTTTGTGAGGACCCCAAATATCACAATGAATGAGAGCAAATGGTTTTGTTGTGGAAATAGTACTCAAATTGAATGAGAGACGTGTTTGCTTGGCTAATGGACAGACATCACATACTTTATCTACCCTACAAGAAACACCAAGAATTGTTTTGGCTAGCAATTGCAAGCGATTTGGAGAAGGATGACCAAGATGTCGATGCCACAAGGTGGAAGAAATGACTGCATGATTGGCAGAAGAAATATGTGAAGGTTTAGTGGCTAAATTTGGAGTGAGGTAATAGAGACCGTTATGCTCCCTACCCAAGCCGATTATCTTCTTCGTAACCAAGTCCTGCAAATGACACATGTCAGGAAAAAGCTGATGAAACATTTAAAAGATTTTGTAAGCTTGCTTACTGAAATAAGATTAACATTAAAACTTGGAGCACAAAGCACATCATTTAGACGAATATTAGAATTAAAAGAAAAATCCCCAATTGAATGAATGGGAGCATGTTCACCGTTAGGTAATTTCACAGGACGAAACGAAGGTGTAGGAACAAGATTTGATAAAGAATTAGGAATGGATGTAATATGGTCTGTTGCCCCGCTATCTGTGATCCAATGATTAAGAAAAAAAGAGGAATGTGGTAAACCTGTACCATTTGCTTGAGATGGAAAAACACCTTTACTCTTTACCAGTGCCATAATTTGTAGGCATTGTTCAACGGTAAGATTGGGAACAATTGCTTGAAGTTTATGAACGGTAGAATGAGCGGTAGTCATGATAAACAAAAGGAGAAGTTAAAAACTTCTCAAAGAAATTCCAACACTAGCTGGAAATATTTTGAAATTTAGGTCCAAGAGCGTTTTGCTCTGATACCATGTGAAAATGATAATTGGTATATTGATGATCATTACAAGAGCGTTTTCAGCATTGATGTCTATGGAGTGGTCAGAATATGTAGGTTATTGCTAGGTAGTTGATTAATTTGTATAGAGATAGAGGCTTTGATTTCAGCATTAATGTAATTTGTATGGAGTTGTCAGCATTGATGTAATTCGATATATCTACTGCCTTTGATTTTACATGTGTATGCTTCATTGTGTGGCAATGTATTCTCAGGTGTGGAACATGGCAAACGGGAAGAAGAAGGGGAAGGAGAAGAAGAAAATGTCAAAGGGGAAGGCGAAACAATTATGGGTATGCTTTTAACTATCACCTGACCCGTGTTGTTTTGCTTTGCAAAGTATTGCTGCTCAATTGATAATATATAGATGAGAATTACATCATCTGTTGAATTCAAGTTGATTTGCTTTGGAAAGTATTGCTACTCAATTGATAATATATAGATGAGCATTACATCTCTTGAATTGTTTCCTCAGTGCAGTGATTGCAATGTGTTTTTCAAGCGTGAGAAGCAGTTGCTACAACACATCGCCTCTTACATGGACAAGGATGATGAGGAGGCCAGTGTGAAAATGATAATTGGTATATTGATGATCATTACAATTCAGAATATTACAAGATATATAGGAAATCAACCTACGTTCTATGGTATGGAATAATCTAGATCCTAAGTATTATCACAAAAATAAATTACAACGATTGACAAAATGTGAAGGGAAACAATTATCATTTACACCTAAATCTTCCATATCATGAGAGATTTTCAACAGCCAGGAGAAAGAAGTTTGAGTCTACCAGGCAAGCCTACAACCAAGCGAAAAAAAATCCGCGACATCTTCCCAAAGCCAAGAAGCAGCACAAAGTTGAGAAAACACATGAGTGTGATTGTTGCAGTAAGAAGTTCAAGACCTCTGCAGGGCTCAAGCAACACAAAAGTATTCACAAGGACAAGTTAGCTTACTGCTAGTAAAGTGATTGTGTTTGATATCACTACTTGTAAACTGTATTCTTTCTCTTCAATAGTGGATTTGATTATCGTGTAGCCTGCGTTACAAGTCTCGCTGTGAAGTTTCCTCAGTGATGAGGTTTACACTGCGTTAGCAAATCCTTATGTTGTGTGTTCTTAAATCTATTCTTTACAAATTGTTCAATCAAGTGTTTTCATTGTGAGGTTTATGGAAAATAGATCGACTAAAAAGAATAATCGTTTTTTTTTTGGACACTTTTGTTGATTCATATTTTATTAAATTAATTTGATAATTATGTTATTTAACGGTATTATAGGCACTTCAAAATTTAGTGAAGCCTTTCAACACCAAAAGATGACCTCCATTTATAGTAGTAGAGAAGAGAACGAGGTTTTGTTAGCCAAAATTAAAATTTTTGACAAATTTAACCGTACAAGATTAAAAAAACTTTAAGAATAAATTATATCATAAGGGTAAATATGACAATAACAACATAGATTCTTAATATTAATTAAGTCAACATATAACAACTCAGTTGCAGTCACAATCAAGAAGCGAGACAACTCTTTATCAACGGCTGAGTCTTTGGACTAAATAATTAAGGATGAATAACATTTCACCAAATTAACTAAAATGAACAAATATTAGTGATAGTGATTGGTTAAATCACGTGTCATGTCATATTTCCTTTTGGTTAATGGGTGAGGTTGGATACAATAGTGAGACGAGACAGATGAATTGTACGAACATTCTTTTTATATTGGGAGTGAGATATATAGCAAGCCACCTCGGTTATGTTAGTGAGTTAGTAACACATCCACCAATCAATATTTCGACTGAGGTCCACGAGAGTATCTTAGTAAAGCCAGACTAATCTCCCACAGCAAGCGCTATTATATGAACATTTTTTTTTAGGATGTATTGTTCAACGACTTCAACCTAAAAAATAGGAGAAATGAATCGTTTTCTTAATTTTTGTTTTGTTTTATAATCTAGTTATATTTCTTTGCAAAAAAATAAAATAAAATCTGGTTATATTTAATAGGAAGTTCTTCTATGCATCAACGGTGCAAGTGACCCAACACTTAAAAAATAATTTCAACCATTGATATTTATTGCAATCTAACTATCCATTCATGTTAGTGCAAGTGAGGCTATGTTTGTACATAACTATAGATATTAGATGAGTAACGCTATGTTTTTATGATACCGCGTGTTCTTACCTCTTTTTTATTCACACAATTTATATATTTTGGTGGACTCATTGTTCATTTTTTTAGTCAACTCCCATTATGCGTAACTTTTTTTGTTGTTGAAAAGATCCATTTAAATTTAGATACTTTGTGGGCAAATTTGAGATAGTTTAACTTAAGCCATAAACAATTTTAGCTTTTAATATATTTTGAACATTTTATGTGCATGCGTAATATTGTGAGGGGACGACATTCTTTAATTTGTGATTTTTTTTTTTTTTTTTGTGTTTTTAGAGATGGGAAACAAGAAGACTTTTGGGAAGAAGAATTGGGTATGTGAGTAGAGTAGGTATTTAGGGAATAATTTTTTATTTTAATAAACAAAAGTCACACCTAAAAAAAAAAAATTATCTTTTTCAGATCACTATTAGCTAAATTCTTTTGATGGTTTTACTGTTTTAGTGTGAACTCTGCCAAGAACAGTTTAGTGATGAATATGCTCATATACGAGGATCACGTGAACAACTTCAAGAAGCATCCCCCAAGTCCGAGGCCCAAGAGAAGACTTACCCATGCACTGGTGGTTGTAAGAAGGAGTTCGCCACAGAAAATGGACTCCCGGCTCATCTCAAGAGCCAAGTCCACAAAAAGAAGTAGACAGCTAGATTTAATCTCACAAATAGAGAGCTAATGTGATTTCC
Source organism: Rosa rugosa (assembly GCF_958449725.1). Taxonomy (NCBI): domain Eukaryota; kingdom Viridiplantae; phylum Streptophyta; class Magnoliopsida; order Rosales; family Rosaceae; genus Rosa; species Rosa rugosa. Next base: position 71,806,068 of record NC_084820.1, read on the forward strand.
ATATGAAGTGACTGTTTTTCTTATCGTTTTCCTTATGCTTTGTTATGTCTACAAGAAATTCTGGCTTTTTGGTGTCTAGTAGTGTGGTACTATGAAACTCAGACTCTAATGTGAAAGTTCGAAATCTTTGGTGCTTTTAGACTATTTTTATCAATTTGAGATGAATCAAGCAAAATTAGTAGTCACATGTTGGCAAAACTTCCACGTCGAAAAGTTGGATCATCAAAAGCTTAAGAAAGTTGAATGAGATTGGAGACAGCTAAAGAAGGAAACCATATACACTACGATATAAGCTAATATCGGTTTGCAAAAAGTAGAGCATCTCAAAAGAACAAGAGAGGTGAACAGCTAGATTAACCATTAATTTATGAAACTTCTCTTAAGAAATAGTAACTTTGAGTCTTTGATAGGTTATGCAAATCGAGTTTTAATTAGTTGCATAGTTTATGTGACTTGCGTTGTCAAGCAATTCTTTTTTTGAAAAGGAACGTAAATTTTATTCAATTAGAACAAGTCAATTACAAAGAGAGTATTCAGTGCACCGACTTGTACTTGCATCAGCAGGAATGAACGGTTGGATAACATAAAGTATATTTTATTGTTATTAAAAAAAAAATTGTCTATAAATATCAACGACTGAAATCTGTTGAATTTGTTATTTCATTTGCACCGCCGGTGTATAGAAGACGATCCTTAATTTATATCACTTTTGTTCAATTTATCCGTAAAAATTTTGAGTACATTGAAGTAGAATCAAATCCTTAATATATGTTTTGATTTAAAAGTACTTAAATAGTACACGTATTTTGAAGATTTTCGAGATATTTGGAGCTACCTCAAGCATAAAAGCAAGCATAAAAATATTTGGAGTCCGAATAGAAACACTCTTTACAAAATGAATACGAAAATCATGAACATTTGTTATTATTGACATAATATCAGCTATTGTTTTATTTAATCGCGAAGTCATGTCATCTATCAAATATTATCGAGAGAAATGTCATGATGCAAACAACTAGTTTCAAGTACAGAACATAGTATCTAAAGAAAGCAGGAAAGTATCTAATTCACGTCTCTAGTATAAATAAAATCAGTGTTGTTCTTAAACCGATCAACAGCAGACAATCAAGTAATGAAAATCCACTGGTCACAATTCTGAAATGAAAAAGATGACTACATTCAAGTCCTTCTAGTGCGCACAAATTTATCATCATAGCCCATCACTGGCATTATTTAGTATAAGCAGGAAGAATGCTCATTGCACAAGTATGGATTAAACTCTCAAGGCAATGGAAAGGCACAATAGAAACATGTATCCCAATAATAAATAAAAAAATTGTATGCATCAGCTGCAACTGCAAAAGGAGATCCTTTGAAATATAACACATCAGTCCTTCAACAGTCCAACTGCTTCTCCCAGAACCTTCTGCCTGCTGCTCAACTTCGATGATGATGATGATGACAACGAATATCGCTTCCACTACCAATCAACAGTTACTCACATACTGCTTCAATTCCACTCCGTAAAGTTTCCCAGATAGTTTTCTTCATTGCCTTTGGCAACCCCTCAGGACGGGAATCACTTGGGAATGAGCTAAAATTTTCAAAACAAACTTCTCCATACTACCTCTTTTATTTTCACTTTCCCTTCCGCAAGACTCCTCTCAGTTCTGTTCTTTTTTCTATTTTTTTACATTTTCCTTTTTTTTTTTCTTTTTTCTTTTTCCTTCATGCAATTTCCTCATGGTAACAAAAATCCTCAGGAAACTAAGCATGCATTAAATAGCTTCTGCCCATTTTTTTAAACAGCCAAACCTTCTAGATTCCAGTCCAGAACCAACAGCACACCAATATGCAGCAATGTGGTTTCCCATTAGCCAAAAAGGCAAAACTGATACCTGCTCTCCTGACAAAATATGGCACATTTGGTAGCACCTTTTTCTCCATGCCTCTCTTGACAGTTGAGTAGGTTCTCCAAACATTCCAAACAAAGCAACTGTAGGCAAAACGTCTCCACATAATCGCAGTCTCCGAGGCAACACCCACAGCTAATACAGCGAGTTATGCAGAGTATGCAAGCCCTGCACATCTGAGCCTTCTGATATTTCCCTTGGCAACTCTCTGCTGGGCAATCATAAACTAAACTTAGTCTCTGGCACCTGGGGCATGCTTCAATGTCGATGGCGCAATCATCATCACAAGAGAGATATGATAGCCCACCATGAAAATACCGTGGTTTTGGGGCTTTAACCTGGATATGGTTATCTGCTCCAAGCAAGAATTTTAACTCTTCGAACTGCTTGTCTGTTATACCAGAGAGACCTCCAATTCTTAACTGCTTTATTCCAGGTTTGCCTGCAGACTTCAAGGTCCTTAGGTTTAACAAGATGCTCTCAACACTTATTTTTATACATCCTGGAATACTTAACTGCATAGGGAAAGAAGTGTACAATGACTAAAGTTAGTTAACCACATAAATAAGGTACAATGAATGCCTACAAATTTCAATACGAAAAAGAGGTAAGGATTAGTGCACTATCAAGTTTAAAAGATAAAACCTATTTATCAAAAAACAAAAGCTATGACGAAAAAGTAAGACATATCCAGCATATCTTGATGCTGCATGAATTACCAAAATCACTGGTATTTCTAGAAAGGGGGTGAAAGAATTCCATTGGATACCTATTTAGTCCATTTTTTTGACTAGAAAGAAAGAAGAGTTTGTTTCAAAAAGTGTGTAAGATACAATAACTAACAATTTTATAGTTCCTCTCTTTGATAACAAATGGTGCATGAGCAGCATGAGATATTGTTTATTGATGGGAAGCAGACTCACAAGATATGTTAATCGTCATCAAGAGGAAAACAGAAGTATGAAGTTTGAAGTATGAAGAGACGAGCACGTAGAAGTTATAACGTAGAATAACTAATATACAAAGTTACAAACTTCATCCTCTATGGAGCAAGAAACAATTATAAAAGAACATTATACAAACTCTACTTTATGGTTTCGTATTCAATATGCCAATAAAATGGAGCAATTATACAATACCATAATCAGAAAAAGAAACAGAAAGCTGATTCATTCTCAAACATAGAGGATCAAAATTTCAAAAACTTACTTTTGTCAGCCTTGGATTGCTGTCAAACACGCGATGCAGCCCAATATCGGTAATCCATGCACAATGCACTAGACTTAAGGTTTGAAGATTACCCTGAGCCCTGCTAGTTAAATTTACAAGAGCATCATCAGTGATCCTCTCATTCAACGGCCAATCAATGTTAATGCTCCTCCATAAAAGAGGATCACTTTTGACTGCATGATTCAAAGACCTGCAAACCCGTTGAACTGAAAGAAGATCCTGAACGCCGAGATAACCCAATGCATAAAACATAGCATCATGTGGAGCACCCCCTTCACTATCAAAATTCTTTATGCTACATTCTGGCCTTTCCATAGTTCCAACCGGCAGTTCCTTAGCTCCATAACCAACATCCAAGTTCACCACATGGCCAAAACCCAGAAACTCCTCCACATTGTCGTCCAATACAAAACCTCCATCATTGATCCCAAACCCATCAAAGCTATCATATGGAATCGATATTCCATCAAACTTCACCTCACCCAGTTCCGGCTGAAATATCACAGCGCTATTCCAAACCCAATTCAGACCAGCAAACAACCCACCATCCCCCACCTTCTTCTTCTGCTCATCCACCCCAAACCCATAAGACTCACACCCCTTCTCAAAATCCTCAAGCCAACCACTAATCGCCGTAAAAGTAGACCTCATATCCATCCCAAAAGGATCAACAGGCAACCTATCAAGAATATCATCAACAGAAGGCTCACAATAGCCACCCACTTCACCCTTGTAATGGGTATTCTTCTTCAACTCCGAATTCGAACTCGATGCATCACCATCCAAACTCTTCTCTTTACATTGATCCCTCACATACCCATTAGAACACCTAACAGAAGAACACAAACTATGCTCTGGGGAAGGATACTTAGGCAGAACTGAGCCACGAGACAGATTCAAAGCCATCCTATAGCACCTAACAGACAGCTACGAATCAAAAAAAGCCCAGAACAGAAACAACAAATCCCCTCAAATTTCCTAACTACCTATAGCATAATAATCCCAACTTGGGGTGAAATTGAATTAATGCCCTCAATTTTCCTACGTACCAATTGCATAAAAATCCAAACTTGGGTTGAAATTGAATCAATGCCCTCAAATTTTCCAAGCACCAATTGCATAAAAATCCCAACGCATGGTTAAATTGAATCAATGCCCTCAATTTTTTCCAAGTACAAAAAGCATAAAAATCCAAACTTGGGGTGGAATTGAATCAATGCAACAGTGTCCAATTCAGAGAAGCAATTCTAATATAAAAAGGGTTTTGAGAGAGGGAGCTTGGAATTTACCGAGTTTTGCGAGGCAAAGCAAATCAACCAACCAGCGCAATGGGAATTTTAGAAGGTGAAGAAAAGAGCTGGGGGGTTCTAAAATTAGGGGCGCAGAGAGAGTGAAGGTTGGGAAAGAGACGCGTGGAGAGAAAGTCTTCTCCTCTCAACCCAACAAAGACTCGACCTTTTGGCCTTTTAACTTGCCAGAGAAGGACCTTGCCAGTTGCCACAACAAATTTTTATTTTTATTTTTAACTTTCCCCAAATTGAAACCTTTTGGGATTTGACTTGCTACTTGATACTTTACCTCTTGAGGAAATATATATATATGTGTGTGAACCTTTTTGGCATTTAATTTTTTATGATTTCCTCACCAGACATGGAGTTACTTTCTCTGACACAGAGGACTAGGAGTTACTTATTAGTTGCCTTTTTGAAGAAAAATGTAACTTTTTTCCCTTGATTGGAGTTTTATTGGCAAAACAACCAGAAACAAAAAAATCTCGAGTTGTACGATTTTGAAAAATGTGCATATGCCGAGAGCATGAAAGTGATAATGAATGAATTTATTTGGGATTGAGTGATTGACATATAAGAGTTTTCAGATTATGAAAAATCAAAAGCTGTTTTGATAGCATTTGACAGAAAGAGTTAACAATGCAAAAAAAACATGTTTTTGATGGATTTTTAAGAAGCTATCACATATTTCTTAAAAAAAAAAAAAAATATATATATATATATATAATAAAAAAACTCCGAGTGTTCTTATAATAAACACTTGTAAAACTAAAATTATTCAAAAATCATGTCTTCAACTTGCATAACAAATATTTTCTACATAAACAAGTCCATCAATGAATTTCTTGTCGGCAAAAGCCTCTTCTAAAATAATAAAATAATTTTTTAAAATTATTAATGATGTACAGTTCATTAGTAATAGCCTCCCACGAAATTTACAATTCATAAGGATACAGCCGTTTTTTTTCTTCTTCTTTTTTTTCTTCATATTTTCTAACGAATAACTCGTTAGTAAAGGCATGCATCTTATATTTTTCATAAATCTGACAAATCATGTCGGCAAAATTGTTCTCGGTAGTAGTCTCTCCAACAAAAAAAAAACAAAAACAAAAGTTGGCACGCCTTTGGACAAGGAGATCCACCTGGGGAAGGCCTCTCATAAAAAGGAAGGCATTTTCTGCTGATTTGGCGATTTGGGGCTTCATAGTTAACGATGGACGGCAAAATATGGCAGTATTTGATCATTAATTAACGTGAAAATAGGGGCATTACTAATAAGATGTGGTATTTTCCATTAAATAACATGAAAATTATTCGATAGGTTACAACAAAGCAACTTGCTCCATCCGACTGGGATGAACCAGAAGCAACATTTACTTGCTACTCATGATGGCTCAATCTAATACACACAATACCGCACCCTTATTCATTCTTCATTTTGCGCTTATTAAGCTTAAAATTTAAAGAACAAATTTATGACACACTGTAAATGTGGAAGCTCGAGCTGGAAAGCAAACAGGGTAGCACATTTACAAGGTGGGAGGGATCCATATATAGCCATGTGTTTGTACATAACCAGCTTTCTCTAGCAGAGCATCTGCTTCTGCAGGACCCCGACTGCCTGGTTTGTATGGAAGCGGCTTTAGCTCACCGTTGTCAATTCTGTGCAGAAGAGGTGTGAAGATTTCCCAGGCCGCCTGATGATTAACACAACAAATTAGTCGACAGAGAACATGGCTAGTGTGCCAAGAAAATAAGGATACAATCAACAATGTGGTTTACCTTCAACTCATCTCTGCGCACAAAGTGCTGTTGATCGCCTTTTATTCTGTCAAGCAAAATTCGCATTTATCAATAAAAAGATGGAATAATTACCATTCAGTTATATGAAACCTATTGACTAGCCTATGAGTTCAGAGGATCTCAATATTTATATGCTTTGACTAAAACAAAAGTAGCCTATAGGCTACAATCCTACAATATAAAGGGCAGGTTATAAAAATAAATAGGGCAGTGGCCATACGTGTCAAGGATTAGGCGTTCATACGCCTCTGGGATTGTCACCCCTTGATAACGTTGCCCATATGACAAGTCTAATTCACTTTGGACAGTTGACATCTCTAGTCCAGGCTGCTTGACCTGCATAATAGACATTGACCTAGTAAGTGAACATGTTGAAGATTCGGGACTCTTTAAGTGCAATTCAAAATATGGCTAAAAGTTTCTCTAAAGTGAAAATATAACTTAACCGGATACCAAACACATATATGACATTGAGATCATTCACAAGAAACAGCAGGCTTCTCCAATTTGGCATAAGAATACGATTGCAGACAACTCCAATAGACACAATTTTGGAAAACAGGGATATCAGAAATTTGAAATTAGTGAACTGGGATACCATAGACATGAATCTAAGTTTCTCTAAAAGCCGTCCTAAGGATATTTGCAACTCAAATGTCATTAGCAAACAAACATACATTTGACGTATAAACAGGAAAGTTTTGCCTCATACTTACTACAACTATTCAACAACATATACAGATGAATTCAGGAGATATCAGCTCAAATATATTGTTATTAGATTCAATAGTCAACACATACCGTAAGTTTCATGTACATTGCTTCTGAAGGTTGCAAGCGTATTACGAACTCATTCCTCCCTTGTTTTTTACCTAAACAAACAGATAATAGTCAACAACAATAATATATGAAATTACAAAAATCATCTTGGAACAATGATCTGCAGTGTATTAACTATTAATATCCTATGTAGAAATGATCCATATCAGGCGCTCATGAAATTCTACTTTGATGCCAGAGTTTCAAGTAATGGAAGACTAGCAAGGGCATGAAAATATAAAATTGAATATTCTATACAATTGATTTTTTTTTGTCAACATGATAGTATGCAATTGAATATGTTGAAACTAAGTCCTTACATCTGAATATGTCACCAGGAACATCCTTAAACTGAACCCTTATTTCTGCCTTTCTTGAATTCAATGCCTTTCCGGCCTTTAGTATGAATGGAACACCTGCAAAAAATGGTGTTGACAGTGAGAACAGAAAGGGAATATAGTACTTCATAAAATTTGAATTTTTCGGGGTACTATACCTTCCCATCTTTCATTGTGTATACGCAGAACCACAGTTGAAAAAGTGGGAGTGTTTGAGTGGTCAGGAACAGTTGGATCATCTCTATACCCATCATATTGTCCAAGAACAACTTCATCATCATTAATTGGAAGTACCGATTGCAGAACCTACATTTTGATTCATTTATCATCAAAATGTACAACAAGGAACTTATGGAACTCACAGTACATATTATGAAAGTACATCTGTTATATACTAAGAACACATTTCAGATTGATTCTTTTTCTTCTGTAAACCAGCTAACAAATAAATAGGGAATACACACCTTCACTTTCTCATCCCGGATATGCTCAGGTTTAAGGGAAACAGGCTTTTCCATGGCAACCAAACAAAGAACCTGCAGAGGAAAATTGTATAAATAATTTAGCTAAAAAATTTTAAATTCCTTTTCCTGGTATGGAGGCTAATTGGAAGGAAGTTTGGCGAATGATCTAGTGCATCACAACTAGGAGATGTTGCAACAATAAATATGGTCCACCAAGTTTATATAAGCTCTTATCAAAAGCATATGTAAGACTCAAAAAGACTAGAAGTGAAATAATTGATGCTCCGAGTGATTTTAAAGTGGTTTCTCAAAACTAATGAGATGGTATATTTTACAAGAGATGGCAAGCTAAATACATCAAACCTACTAACTAGTATCAAGATCTTACCTGCAATAGATGATTTTGGATAATATCGCGGATAATTCTGCACAGAAACAAATCATAGCTGATCATCAACACTTCTAGTTATATTTCAAACATAAAACCAGAAACATTGACAACAGAGGGAATATTCAATAAAATTTATTCCCGCCATCAGGAAATAGGAATTCTTGTAAAACAATTATAAATGAAGCATTATTTAGGAAATGGAGGCATTATTTTTCATTCAGGATACTTTTGAAAGAACAATTTGGCACATTAGCATTGATGAACCATACCCATATTCATCAAAATATCCACCTCGACCTTCAGTCCCGAAATCCTCCCTGAACACTATCTGCGAAATAAACAATACATTGTCAATGTTTGGAAGTACCACCAGTAATGTACATTGTCAATGTTCTACCAACACTCAAACATAAACACAGAAGGGGATTCTCACCTGTACATTCTCTATGTTGTCTCGGTTCCAAAGGGGCAAAAAGAATCTATTTGCAAAACGAAGTACCAACTGTAAATTTACATAAGAATAAAATAAGCTAATTTCATGGTTAGCAATAACCAGAAACGAAGCAAGCATACAAAGACTGTAACATTACCAAATTCTGCACCAATTCCTTTCCCAGATAGTGATCAATACGGTAAATTTGTGATTCATCAAACAACTGTCCAATCTGATTACTGAGTTTCTCTGCAGATTCCAAATCCTTGCCAAAAGGCTTCTCAACAACAATACGAGTCCATCCACCAAGATCAGCTGAAATGATGTAATCAACAATATGTTAATGTTAATCTACAGTAATTTCATTCTGGAACAAGTTAAGGACAGAATGGATGTATAGAAGGAAAAAATAAAGAAAAAAAAGTTTATTTAAAATATCTATGCTAAAACACGATGAAAAACTCAAACCAAATAAAATTGGAAAAGGCTTACATTTATTCATGCAGTAGTTCTTGATCATCCCGCAAACAGAAGGATATACTGATGGAGGAAGTGCAAGATAAAAGAGCCTGCGAGATGTTCCATCTGCACTATTTTTGGAGTCTTCATGCACTGCAATTTCCTTATCAAGCAGCCGAAAACCCTCCTCACCATCATAAGAACCACTCACATACTTGATCTACAAACAAAATTATCAAATTAGTTGAATATCTAAATATGGATGGAATTATACAAGATGGCAGCATATGGCACTAACCAGTTGCAAAAATTTGGTTACATCATCCAAGTCGTTGGACGAAGCTCCTTGGATGAGATATCTGCAGTTAATATCAAGCATCAATATTTATCATTTGATATACCAGTAGAAAAAGAACAGAACATCTGCGAAAGAGCGCAAAAAGAATTTCTAACAGTTGAAGTCAGTGGAGCTGTCATACTTGAGAGAAACAAATGTACAAAGATGGGCGAGAAAGCTCACCCACGTATGCGGCTCCTTAGCTCATCATCAGAAATCTTAGTCCTGGCATAGCCGAAAATGTGAACTTCATTTGGATTCAGAAACCCCTAAAAGAAGAACCGACAAAAAGCAAAGTCACTACGGGTGCATGTTCAACTCAATCCTTACCAAGCACTAAATTTTTCAATCAAATCTAAGAACAATCTAGAACCAAACAATCACGATCAATCATAAACAAACACAGCAAAAGACGACGAAGAAGCTGGGCAAACTAAACCTGCTTAAAAAGGTGGAAGAGTGCAGGAAAAGTCTTCTTCTTGGCAAGATCACCGGATGCGCCGAGCACGATAATCGACAGAGACCCGTTTTCAAGCACATTAGCCACATCTTTAAAGGAATCGCTTAGAAAATTATCCCTTTTCTCAATTTTCCATGCTCCTGATCCCATTTCTCTCCGCTAAGTAGCTCAAAGCCAAAACCTCAGTTCGATCAGATGCAGAGCTCCTAATCTGTAATATCAAAGACAATCACTATCGACCTCTATATAATCACAAAGATTCGCAAAATCTTCACTCACTCTCCTCACTAGTCACTACCACTGATCACGCAAATCAATTCATTTTTATATCCCTCGTTTTCATCGGCACTCCTAATATTTTATTCTACCAACTACCACCAAACCAAAAATTTCAACTACCACTGAAAACCCCCCCAACGAACAAAATTCACTCTTCTGAGTCTTCTCAGTCTCAATACACCAAAAGAATTCAACAAACAAAATCAAAATCGGAGCGAATTATCGGCTACGGATCGAGAATAGAATCGAAACTAAGCTATAACTGAAGCGCGATGGAATCGAATGAGATTTGCATGCAACTGAGGAGGAGAAAAGTATAGAGAATAACGAACCGGAATCAGCAGAGCGGATCGAATTCCTGGAGATTGTGATGCTTCGAGGGAAGAGAGAGTGGGAGGGAGTAGTAGAGAGAGAGGCCAAGTCAGAGCTAATGCTATACAATAGGTAGATTTGAAAGTACTCAATCAGGTGGGAGGGAGGTTTGGTGGAAGTTGGGTTTTTTTAGAGCAGCCGCCTAACTTTGACGACGACAAGTAATCCAATGCGTCAGCGTGTTCGTAATCTGTTGGTGCTCCAAACTTTCTGTTTTTTTTTTTTTGTTTTTACCCCCATGCTCACTGTCGACAGATGAACCAGGCTTTGTCAATTTTAGCCCTTTATTTATTGGTAATTTATACCTTTAATTAATTAATATTGAATGAAGGATGATGTAATACATTGAATCATTATTTGTACACTGCCGTTGTATTTTCGTATTTTGAATCACAAATACAGTATTTGGACAGGTATCCAAAATACTTCATGAATATGTGAAAACAAGCCAAATATAACACGTGGAAAATATGGAAATACATTACAACCAAAATTAAAGAAAGAGTTGTGTGCTTTTATATGGAAAAGTGAAGCTGTAAAGGTGGAGTCCATATATGAACCCACATCACCAACCAAGAGTAAATTTCATATTTTAAAAAATAATCATGGTTCATGAACTAGCTAGATTAAGTAACAAAGAGAAAATTAGAACCCATATATAATTGCTCAAAGAATTGGCCTGGCCTGGCTGTTCAAGAAAGACAACAGAACCCAGTAACCGGCCTCCGTACGTCCCTAGCTCGTCGATCTCCGAACTTTCTTTGATCATCTTCAACGCATTATAACCAATCGAAAAATATTAGTAGTCCCCTCCTAACTTCTCCCTTATTCTCAACATGATATAGAATAACATAATACGCGCATGATTAAAATGTCATGTACATACTCATCGATAATTAGAATTTAGATGTCCAGTAGTAAAGGAAAATATTTATTACTGCAATAATCAGGAGTAGCATGGGAGGTCTCATTTGGTCATTATATAGATCCCAAATCAACACGCAACTACACAATAGTCATGCTACGTCTTTCTATAAGTGATCGATGTACGTTTTCCTACACTTCTCAATCCAACAATTTAATGAGCTTTGATTCAAATGACGTTCTGCATGATGCTTAAGAACACTATGCGTCGACCACTATTTTTCAATTCCTTGTTGAATATAATGTACCTAGCATTACTCAGTAATTTCTTAACCAAATATCTTATAGTTCTGTTTCTTGTGCACGTACTGAGTGCTTTAGCCATGCATCCTTTTAACAACAAGTTTTAACCAAATTTTTTTTTTTTTTTTTTTTTATCAAAATGGGAATGCATTCATCCTCAATAAAGAACTACATCAAGGAGTATATAGTGGCCTCATTAAACCCTACAAAACCAGAGGGAAGAGTACCACACTCCATATCAAAGACTCACTGACTTAGATCGTCGACTAGAATTGGATTTAGCCAATCTGGTGTCATTCTCCACCAATAAGTAGGGAACGACATAGATAGGCCAGCTCTGGCCACACAATGGGCAGCCTTATTATACTCTCTAGGTACATAATCCCAACTACAAGACTGAAAATGACTCAAAAGAACCTTAATTGGCTTCCTCTACTAATGCTCCATCCGGGCTGAAATCCTCCTTTGGAGAGTTAAGAGCCGTAAAAATGTTCTGAGCATCACCTTCTATCTCCAAGTGTGAAAACCCCGCTTGAAGACAAAAATGCAACCCATTTATTAAGGCTAAAAACTTTGCGGGCTCAAGTTACCAATCCCTGGTACTGCCAGTACACCAACGCTGGTACCAAAAACCCCCCGGTCAACCATCATCGCACCATCAACATTTAGTTTAATTGCTCCTGGCCTTGCACACACCTCTGTTGCCCATGTAAAGATGCATCAATGATGTGTAGTTCTATCCTTACTCCCTTCTTGATCCCCACAAGCTCTTAAATAAACTTCCCACCAGCACCCCACTTTCTCAATTAAAGCCTCTGGTCCCAACGGTTGATTCCCATGCACTAAATTATTGCTCTCATGCCATAATTGCCATGCCACCACCCCAAACCATTCTAGATCATTATCTCTTGATACTGTAGCTACGTGCATGAATAAATCAAAAAAATTCCTTTCTTTCCAAACTCTGCACACCTCAGCCAAAAAGGTTCACTTCCAAACTCTGCGAGCCACCGTACACTCCCACAAAGCGTGAATTACAGTTTCATCTCTACACCCACAAGCTTTACACACAACACTGTCGCATACCCGTCTACCTAGCTTTCAAAGCAGCAGCACAGGAGCCAGCAAGGGTTGGCAGGATTGGCAAAAGCAAGGTCTTGCCTTGGTTGGCACCCCCATCCAAGGTTCGAGCCCCAGAGTTGTCAATTTATCCCTTGCTGGTAGGTTGTTGAGTGCCGGGGTCTTGCGGGGCCCATGTGAACGCTGGTGAAACGTGCCAAATTCACGGGTGTCTAAGTCATCTCGAGGCTTGATTGCGGATACCTGCGGGTCCTACCACCTGACCACTTCAGTGTGGTAGTGTGGGCTTTGGGACGTTGCGGGGTCTGTCTACTCCCAATTGTAACCGGTTCGGGGCCCAGATGTTAGTTGGGCTCCTGCCAAGGCCTGCCTCGAGTAATCGGGGCAAACGGTCGATCATAAAGTTCCTGGGCCGGGGGGTCCTGCCTTCCCCCCTCTCAAATACTCTTTGCTAAAAAAAAAAAAAGCAGCAGCACAGGGAATAAACCCATTACAAGCCCTCCACAGAAACACCTTTATTTTATTTGGGAGATGTAACCCCCAAAGCCTCTTCCAACCCATACTGTACCCATTTCTCCCATCCGCACTACCACTGGAGCCAATCAACCCGTCCTTCCTTGATTTTTCTTGCGTAGCAACCCAATAGCCCGACTTTACCGTAAATCTCCCATTCTTAGTATAGTGCCAGATCAACTTATCAATGCCACCATATTTAGGCAATGGGATAGAAAGTATAGTTTTTGCTTCAAACTCAAGAAACTGGGCATAAATGAGATCAACCTTCCATTCATGATTGGAATTAATGAGGTCAGCGACTCTAGACGTGCCAGGTAACAAAATGGGAGAAATCACCTTAAACGTTGATGGTGTAGGGAGCCATTTATCACTTCTCAAGTTAATTAGATCACCATTGCCTACCCTCCAGCGCATGCCAAGATCGAGAACATCCTTACCCTAGACAAGACTCCGCCAAACTAAAGACGAGCCTCTACCCACTCTTGCGTTCATCCATTCCACATCCGGGAGATATTTAGCTCTGAGAAGCCTTCCCACCAAAGAGTGAGGTGCCTGCATGATACGCCAATAAGTCTTTGCCAATAATGATTGGTTAAATAGCTCCAAATCCCTGAACCCCAAACCACCCTCCCACTTACTCCGACAAAGAGCTCCCATTTACACCAATGCAACCCTTTCTTTCCCCCTCCTTTCCCCCACCAAAACCTTGTAATCTTCGATTGAAACAACTTTTGTACACCTTTTGGTAACCTGAAAATACTCATTGGCAAACTAGCTCAAGGCACCAAATCAATCTGATGCTGAATGTCCCTCGTAGGTGGTAATTCGTTGGGCAACTTATCTGAAATCAGGCCTTCAAACTCTCCCAACATATTCTGCACTTCCTTAGGGATCACCATATCTTCCTTTTCTGCAGTCAACAAACCTTTAATCACCACTGGACAGAAAACTTCAGATTCTTTAAAGGCTTCCTCCATCTCAAATTCACTGCTAGACAATGTCAGAAAACTCTCCCCTTTCTTTCCACCAGACTTCTCAAATTGTAAGACAGGAGCCATAGCAATTTTATGACTATTCCATATAAACATCATCACATTATCTCTGCCTTTGTAAGTCACATCCACATCATATTGCCAAGGTCGCCCAAATAAAATATGACAAGCATCCATATCGATAATATCACACAGAATGTCATATTTATAATGCTTACCAATGGATACCGGTACTTTGCAGGACTCAGCAACTCGAACATGTGGACCTTTTTTGACCCACCCAAGGGAATAAGGTGCCTCATGAGGCTATGTAGGTAATTGCAAATACTCCACCAGCTTCTTGGCTACAAAATTTTCACAGCTCCCATTATCCACAATCAAATTGCACACTTTATTATTAATGGAACAAAGTGACCTGAAAATATTACGTCGTTGCCCATCTTCTTTAGGAGACAATAAAACCCGCTGCAACACAATATTAACCTTTTCAGGAGACTCCTCCACCGCAAACTCAACCCCATCATATTCATCACCTCTTTCAACTTCTTCTTCATCTTCATCATACTTACCTATAAGAGCAGCTTGTCTCCTCTCAGGACACACATTAGATCTATGCCCAGGCTTGTTGCATCTATAGCAGACTTCTGTTGTAGGCCTAGCATAAGGATTATTAAGCCTCTGGTTTGGGGCCCTATTTGGTGCACCACTAGAACTGCCAGTCCATTTAGATGGGGGATCGGAAGCCCTAGAAGCACTTCCTGTATTATGCTGTAAGGCTTTACCCTTGTCAGTTGAGGCGTTTACCAAATATGTGCTCCTTTGGTAGTTATATCTCTGGAAAGAGGAAGCTCGTGAAGGCTTCTCTAACAATTCTGCCTTCAATGCTAGATTTGAAGCTTCTGCCACAGTCCACACAGTTTGCAACCCAATTTTCTCCTGAATGAAAGGCTTCAGCCCACTGATATAGCGAGCCACCTTCTGGCCCTCAGTTTCTCCTAGTTCATTACGCTCTGAATAACGTAAGAACTCAGTGGTGTACTCAGCCACTGTCCTAGTTCCCTGGACACATTCAATATATAACTTGTTCAGAATCTGCTCATAATCATCTGGCAAGAATCTTTCCATCATCAGCTGTTTCATTCTTCGCCATGTTTTAACGCTCTGCTTCCTTTGCTTCTTTCGAGTATTCTGCAACTTATCCCACCAAACTGCAGCGGTACTCTTCAATCTCCAGGCAACATGCTTAACCTGCTTGTGTTCAGGCACCTCCATAATCTCAAAGAATCTGTCCGCCTGAAGCTGTCAATCCAGGTAATCTTCCACACCCAAGTTGCCTGAAAAGAAAGGAATTTCAGCCTTGACTTTGTAATCCTAGTCAGCTTGTCCTTCTTGTTCAGGTTGCACAATTTCTTCTTCAGACCCAGATTCTAAATCATTATCAACAACTTCACCACGTGGAGCCCTAACTCGCTGGCCTCCTTCCCCGCCTCTATTCCGATTGTTGTTGATGTTGTGTTGTTTCGTTCTCCCACCAATCCACGAATTTCTCCAATCTGATTGTTCATGGTGTTGATGGCAGCGGTAAACGCTGCGGTAAGAGAAGCGGTAAGAGCATCAAGATCTGCTTTCGTAACTTCACCCATTTCTACCAAGGTAAATAGGAGAGACAGGGAAGACCTGCTCTGATACCACCTAACGCAGTCGGAACAGTAACCTAGGTTTACAAGCGATAAACCTAAACAAAGAGTTCTGGAGTCCACCAGAGATAAAAGAGAAAATTCTCTATTTGATTGATAATAAGAGAAAAGATAGTTCTGCAGCCGTTTAAAGTTGCTTATATGAGAAAAGAAACCCTAGGGCGACTAACAATGAAACCCTAAAGCCCACAGGTAAAAAAATAAAACAAACCCAAAACAAACTAGGAAACCGAAAATTCTAAAAAACAGTAAATTGCATTTTTGAGGCCCTAAACGAACTCGAAAGCCCGAAAAAGCCCACACGTCGTAGCATAGCGACGAGTTTTGTTCCTGGCGCGATTCCCTTTTCGGAAAGCTATGGCACGCTCCAATCGGACACCAAGCTATGGAGTGGCTACTAATAACTTTCGTTTTCCTCCTCTTGCACGATCAAACTGCTATTCGAATTGGACTGTCATCCGTTCTGCATCATAATGCTTTGTTGAAGAGTAAGCTGTGGGGCGGCCCCGACTCAAGCGATGTGTATGGAAACTTAGGATTGTATATAAAATTACGTATCATTCTAATCGTCTAGGTGACTAATCAATTCCGTACATAAAATTATGTACAATTCTGATCATCTAGGTGACTAATCAATTTCGTACATAAAATTATGTACAATTCTGATCATCTAGGTGACTATTCAATTTCGTACATAAAATTACATATCATTCTGATCGTCTGAGTGACTAATCAATTTCGTACATAAAATTACGCAACATCCTTTCAGATACGATAGTTTGCTTCCATTTTTAAATAATTTATTTTTATTCTAGATCTTCCAAAAAAAAAAAAATCGACCATCAAAATACATGACAGAGATCGGTGTCGATCTTATTGGGTCAATGACAAAAGCATTGGACCTTCACCCTATCGGGTCGGTCACGCTTTCAACTGGCCCAGCTTGTCTGTAAAGTGGCGGGTCGGTCACGAATTTATACACCGACTCTTGGAAACAATTCAAATCAAAATCGATAATATCTTGGCATAAACCCTAAAACCCCAATCACTCTTGGGTTCTCATCGCCATGGAGAAGGAGAACGGCGAAATACCCGAAAATGCTAATGAACGTAAGAGATTTTTCATTCTGGGTTTTGTTCATTTGGGATGTGTTGTTATTTCTACTTGATGATTTTTTGGGATATTGTTTGTTCAGATTGCCCAGGTCCTCAATCCGAGTCTGCTGGGAAGTCTGAATCTTGTGAAGGATGCCCGAATCAACAAATTTGTGCTACTGCTCCAAAGGGCCCTGACCCAGGTTTCCTTTCTATCTCTCTCTACTGCTGCAGCTGTGCTTTTGTTCTGCTTTAGCTGCAAATTTGAATTGAAGTTTGTTAATTTCTTCATTGATTATTGGAAAGTTCTTGTTTTTTTGTTCTTTGGTGCCGGTTTTTGACTATGACCATTTTATTCATTTCGAAGAACAAGCCAGAGTTATTGCTTTATGTACCTGATTTTACTCATCATGGAGATTTTGTGTTATTTTTTTTCGAAATATTTGTTATTACATTTCTTCTTAGTTTAGTTGGCCCTGATCATGTTGTGGCTGATTTTAATGATGATTTGATAGCATAGTTTGTTCACTGAACTGTATTTGTCTTTGAAAAGAAACTTCTAGCACTTCATATGGATTGAAACGTCCTGGATGTTAAAGCAGTCTCACATTCTGGCTTTTTCTTATATTTAGTCTTCTGCCTCTAAACTTACTGATGTGGGAGTATGTGGCTTGTGCCTAGCTACATCTTGTTGTTGTTGTTGCAAAACAGAAAGGAGACTATGAGCTTTTGTTTTTGCAAGCCTTGATTTCCACGTATCATTTATAGCACTTTTTGTAGTTCCGAGCTGAATTAATGAGCCTTTTTTCTGTGTGAATTTATTGACAAAAGATTGTGTTAAGTGGAGCAGTGAGCAACTGTTCTTTGTAGTAGAACTTAATTTGACCAAAGTGTGGATTCTGATGGTTAGATTTACCAGTAGCTGGATTGCAAGTTCAAAGTTTAATTAGGAAAGTCTACTTATGTAAGTGCATAGGATATCAATAACCATCTAGGATTTTCATCCTTTGTGCAACTTTGCAAGTTGTGGTCCTGTGTAGACGAATAGTTGTTTTTCCCTTACAGATGATGTGCATTTCTCTTCAGATTTGTTTATATGCTCATGGCTCAAGACTGATGCATTTGACCTCGTGTTCTCTATGTTTCTGCAGACTTGGTTGCAATTGCAGAAAGGATGGCCACTGTAAAGCATAAGATACTGATTTTATCAGGGAAAGGTGGAGTTGGCAAGAGCACATTCTCTGCACAACTTTCATTTGCACTAGCGGCTATGGACTTCCAGGTGGGTCTTCTGGACATCGACATTTGTGGCCCTAGCATCCCAAAGATGCTTGGCCTAGAAGGCCAAGAAATCCACCAGAGCAACCTCGGTTGGTCGCCTGTCTATGTTGAGTCCAACCTTGGGGTTATGTCAATAGGGTTTATGCTTCCAGACCCTGATGACGCAGTCATATGGAGGGGGCCACGCAAGAATGCACTCATTAAGCAATTCCTCAAGGATGTTGATTGGGGTGAGCTTGATTTTCTAATAGTTGATGCTCCTCCTGGAACCTCAGATGAACACATTTCAATTGTTCAAGATCTTGGTGCTGCTTCAATAGATGGTGCAATCATTGTCACCACTCCACAACAAGTTTCCCTTATTGATGTCAGGAAAGAAGTGAGTTTCTGCAAAAAAACTGGCGTCCAGGTTCTTGGGGTAGTTGAAAATATGAGTGGCTTGCGCCAGCCGATGTTGGCTGCTTCCAAATTTTTGAGGATGACAGAGGCAGGTGAGGAGAAGGATGTCACAGAATGGGTTAGAGAGTACGTGAAAGAGAAAGCACCGGAATTGCTTGATATAATAGCCTTGAATGAAGTGTTTGATAATAGTGGTGGTGGAGCCACAAGAATGTGCAGTGAAATGGGGGTACCTTTCCTGGGGAAGGTGCCGTTGGATCCCGAGCTTTGCAAGGCTGCTGAAGAAGGTAGATCTTGTTTTGTTGATCAGAAAAGTGGCACGAGTGCACCTGCACTGAAGAAAATCATTGAGACATTGATGGAAAATCAAGGCATATCTAGAATGTTGGTAGACAATGATGCATAGGTGATTGGCGTGATCCGCCAATTTCAAGATTTTGTTTATGTCACTCTATGGTTGTGTAGAATAATACTTTTTGGCAAACCTGGATCGGATCTCTTAAGTTACATGGATCACAAAAAAAAAGGGTGTTTTTTTTTTTCCTCTAAGTATTGATTAACACAGTTTTCTTGACCATGTGAACCAGTAATTGAATGACTATTTTTCATGAATTGTTGTGTTCTTCCGTTGAATCGATTATATGTACAGTATGAAGGGAGTGAGTTCTCCTCATCCATCATCCAACTTCTGAAATTTTCCATTTCGACAGAGAATCATTTCCGCATTGGATATGTGGTCTACTAGTCAGAACATGACTACATGAGCATGAAATGAGTTATAAATAGACAAAAGAGATCGGACTTGTATAGACGTGACATTATTAAGGTGCCATGACATGTGAGTATCTATATTGTTAAAAAGAAAAAATAATTTTTTTTTATTTATGATTTGTTGGAACAAAAGGGCGAGCCCGGCTAAGTACTGACCATGTCGGACTGTGGAACTAAAAAGCCCCTCCGGACGAAATACAAAATAAAAAAAATAGAGTATATAATATGATGAGAAATTGGGAATTGCCTTAATTTTTTAATAATGTAACATAGTATTATCCTTTTTCAATTGAGAGGAGAGATGGCTGAGTGGACTAAAGGGTCGCATTGCTAATCCGTTGTACAAGTTTTTCGTACCGAGGGTTCGAATCCCTCTCTTTCTGTTTTCACTGATGACTTTGGTAGTATTTTCTATCAAATTTATCGCGAGCTCTTTTTATTATTATTATTATTTTATAAATAGTTAAACATTAATATTTAAAGAGGTGGAATAGATAAAATCTTACTAAGAACAGTTTAAAATCAAGCAAAGAAAAACCTTATTTTTTATTCTTTTCACGTCTAGGATTACATCCCACTTTTTGGAAATCAAAGCCTCATCAACATTTCTTATATTTTTATTTAGAGTGGTTTCCTCCAAATTAAAGCTAACAACTAAAGAGACTAATCTACTTCGGGCATGGACTTTCCTAACCACATATGCTTTCAGTTGGAATCAAACCCGAAACCTAGAATACCAGACGAGGAGTTTGCCAAATCGACCACATCTTGTGGCCAACATTTCTCTATCTTTTGGTAATTCATTCATAGGAATTCTTGTTTCTTCTTTTTTGACTAGCACAAAAAGATGAACAAGAAGGTAAATAGTTACATATAAATTTTGAGGCTCTCATGTAGAATAGAAGAAAATGTTTCCTCAAGTAGAATAGAAGATCTACTAGTCAAAAGAAATATTCGCACACCAAAAGATCCCAAACAGTCCACTCTCTCCGACTCCACCCTCGTCCTTAGTCCTTACCCTTTTCATCATCACATGCCAATCCCATTTGCTACCGCCCTCAGCCTCCTCCGACCAATCACAAGCCCGCCATGTACCTCTCCGAAAAGCCCCACCCAATTGATTTCTACAAGTCGGTCGACGCCGCCTCCTCCTCCTCCCCCGACCGCGACATGATCATGGAGGTCGTCTCCGCCGCCGCCAACGCCGCCGCGCCAGGTGGCAACACCAGCAGCGGCGGCGAGGACCACGAGGCCCGCGCCCCGAAGAAGCGGGCGGAGCATTGGATCCAGGAAGAGACCCGGTGCCTCATCAGCTTCCGCCGCGAGGTCGACGGCCTGTTCAACACCTCCAAGTCCAACAAGCACCTCTGGGAGCAAATCTCCGCCAAGATGAGGGATAAAGGGTTCGATCGGAGCCCCACCATGTGTACGGACAAGTGGAGGAACTTGCTTAAGGAGTTCAAGAAGGCCAGGCAGCAGGTCAAGGTGGGCAGCAGGTCTGCCAAGATGTTGTATTACGAGGACTTGCAGGAGTTGATTAGGGATAGGACTAGTAACAATGGTGCTAATAATGCCGGTAGTAATGGTGCTGCTGGTTATAAGAGGCCGAATTCTCCTCCGAAGCTCGAATCTTTCATTCGTTTCTCTGATAAGAGTGAGTGTGAAACGCGAAAAGGAATTTCTTTTTATGTGTCTGAATTTTTTTCGAATGAATGCAATGCTGATTGTAACTTGCCAAATTACATTGCAGGTCTCGAGGATGCAGGTATTCCGTTTGGACCCATGGAAGGTATAAGTTCGTTTTAGTTTTCGACGTTTGGTTTGATAAATGCTTAACTGGCTCTGGTTAGTATAGTATAGCATTGTGTTTTGGTGCAATTTGAGTGTTGTGTGTGTGCGCTTTGTGCTTTTAAGAGTCGGTTGCTGCAATTTGTAAGAGCTTTTTTGTTTGTTTGTTTATAGCAGCTGACCGAACAGCAGTGGACTTGGAAAGGCAGTTGGATCATGATGGTGACCCTCTGGCTATTACTGCGGCTGAGGCAGTGGCAGCCAACGAGGTTCCTCCGTGGAATTGGAGGGAGGGCCCTGAGAATGGTGAGCTTTCGTAACTAGAATTGTAATGCCAAATAAGTAAGATTAGTAATGCATTGAGAATTGAGATGCTGCTATAAATGGTAGTGGAAATGTTTCTATTACTATATGCGTATCTGCCGCCTTCAATTGGAATTAAGCTGCCTTCACCTGAAAAAAGAGAGGCAATTTTCGTGACCTCATAACTACCCTATGTTTCATTTCAATTGCTAGCGTACTTTGCATATATTTATTATCATGGTAGCATGTTGCATTCTAATTTAGTAGTGATACCAAAGAAAAGGCATATTCTTGAAGTATTTGTCCATTTCCCTTTTTACCACATTAATGGAGTTCTCTATCGCTATCAACCACTTGCATGATGGTACTTCCACTTTAAGCTTTACCACAATCTGCCGTTACATCTTCTGAACACCAAAACGACAACCAAAACTGATACACACATCTTGTAAAGTCACAATTTACAAATTGTTTGAAGCATGTGATTGTTTAATGGCAGGAGGGGAGACACACTCATCTTTTTGTGGAAGGATTATAACTGTCAAGTTGGGGGAATACAACACCAGAAGGATTGGTATTGATGGAACAGCTGATGCGATTAAGGAGGCAATCAAGTCTGCATTCAGAATAAGAACTAAGCGAGCATTTTGGTTGGAGGACGAGTATCAGGTTGTTCGGAGTCTTGATAGGGATATGCCTTTGGGCAATTATACTCTCCACCTTGATGAAGGTATCCTATGCAATTTCTTTTCCGTTAATTGTGGAACTAGGATTTTGGTTTACTGGATATATGGTAAGAAGCTGTATACTTCTTTTCGCAGGAATAACCATTAAACTTTGCCTCTGCGATGAATCTGACCGTATAGTTCGCACTGAAGAAATAACATTCTACACTGAGGATGACTTTCGTGATTTCCTTTCACGTCGCGGCTTGATCGGTTTAAGAGATTTAAGAGAATTAGGTGGCTACAGACGCATTGATACTTTAGATGATCTTCAATCTGGTGCAATGTATCAGGGGGTGAGGCTTCTGGGGGACTAGAAGATTTTGTATATTCACTTTAACTATTCATAGACCACATGTAAGAAGATTGTTGATTCATGTTGTAAGTGCCAAGTGGCAGCTATCTGAGTCAACATTGTATAAAACCAATGTACATTCCAAGCGACGCCCCATCTTTTTAGGCCTGTTTTTCATCTTCTCTTTTCCTTTTCTTTTACTGATTCATCTCTCAAATTGAACAGTGATCCCCATCTTCATCACAAACGCATGCCGTCCTCATTGATTCACTCTGTTTGGGTTTAACAAGCATATACATTGTTACCCATGGCCAAGATCAAGATTGGCATCAATGGTATTGGTGTAACTATTCACTGGTTTGTTCAGTACTTGTATCGTGTCATCTTTCTTGATTGAAAATTATGTTATAAATGAAGGATTCGGAAGGATTGGCCGGTTGGTGGCCAGAGTTGCTCTGCAGAGAGATGACATCGAACTCGTTGCCATTAACGATCCTTTCTTGACTGCTGATCACATGGTATGTGTATGTAGAACCAGTTTCATACATGATTCTAGTGTCCCGTCTTTTTGAGGCATTTCAACAAACATTTTGCCCTCTGCGTGGCGGAATTGCCTACAAGGCATCCCCGAAATCCTCCCTCATTGTGGATCGAGTTGAATGTGTATTAGGTAACATAATTCTTGATAAAGGGGTAGCATGTATTAATTAATCCTATCTTCTCAGAGATACATGTTTAAGTACGACAGTGTTCATGGGCAGTGGAAGCATGGCGAGCTTAAGGTTAAGGATGAAAGCACACTTCTCTTTGGTGATAAGCCTGTTAAAGTTTTTGATTCTAGGTAAAATCCTACTTAATTACCATTTATACACCAATTACGCTCCCACTCTTGTGTTTAATTGGTAGTTAGCAAGAACAATGAAATTTCACTTGGCTTGTTTAGTTCTCTACTTACCTTACCTGATGAAATCCCATGGGGCGATTCTGGTGCTGCATTTGTCGTTGAGTCCTCCGGAGTTTACACAGATCGGGAGAGAGCATCTCACCACCTGAGGGTAAAATTTTTTAGATGCTTTTATACATGTTCATGAAGATTTTGTTGTTCATATATACAATAATTCGTACGTTACACAGGGTGGTGCAAAGAAAGTTATCATTTCTGCCCCAAGTGATGATGTTCCCATGTTTGTTGTGGGTGTTAATGAGAAGGACTACACTCCAGATCTTAACGTTGTTTCAAATGCAAGCTGCACTACTAACTGTCTTGCTCCACTGGCAAAGGTTTCATTTCTTATTATTGTCTTAATCAAATCAATATTAGCTAGTACGTTAATCAACTGGTTAATTCTCTCATGTTTACTGAATCAATGTACATATCATTGGCAGGTTATCCACGATAAATTTGGTATCATAGAGGGTCTTATGACCACTGTCCATTCTATTACTGGTGAGTGTGTGTGTGTATAAACACACACAAAACTCTAGTATACTTGTTTGATTCGATGTAAGCTAGACTGTAATGAATCATTGGTTGAAGGTTCTTTCGATGTGATGTAGCTACTCAAAAGACTGTTGATAGTCCACTAATGAAAGACTGGAGAGGTGGTAGAGCTGCTGGCCATAACATCATTCCCACTAGTACTGGAGCTGCTGAGGTATATATTGGATTCCTTGCATTGGTAGATGTAATATGTCTGTACAGTTTTTATACTTCTCTAACGCTGTTTAATAGATTTGGGAAATATTCAGAATCTGTGCTGGTTTGATTTATAGGGTGTTGGTAAAGTGCTGCCGGCACTAAATGGGAAGTTGACAGGAATGGCCTTCAGGGTTCCCACTGTTGATGTTTCCGTGGTTGACCTCACAGTGAGACTTGAGAAGAAGGCTACTTATGATGAGATTAAAAATGCTATCAAGTAAGGATCAGGGCATTCACTATGATTTCTTTCTTTATATGGAATTTAAAACAAACTAAACTACTAAACAGTTGATTGGTTTTATATTTTTGGTGCATCTATATGCCTATTTTTCAGTTTGATGATTTAACTTGCTTGTCTTTCAAGATCTGCTCACCTCTCCTTATCTGAGTTTCGTTTTGGTTGTGAATTTCAGGGAAGAATCTGAGGGTAACCTAAAGGGAATCCTCGGATATATGGACGATGATTTAGTGTCCACTGACTTTGTGGATAACCACAGGTGATGATTGCTGACTCTTGCCTGTTGCCTCTGTAAAACCTGCAGCACTTGGCTATGTGTCTGCCCTATTCTTTACTTTGGTTAATTGATTTAGGCTCTGAGGGAGTGCATACATGTTATGCTGCAGGTCAAGCATTTTCGATGCCAAGGCTGGAATTGCTTTGAACGACAACTTTGTGAAGCTTGTCGCGTGGTATGACAATGAATGGGGTTACAGGTAATACCACCATTTCATTAGCATAATGTAGATTTTTTTTGACATCACAGTTTTCTGATAAACACGGTTTATTGCAGCTCACGAGTCATCGACTTGATCTGTCACATGGCCACAGTTACATGAGCAATGTCAATTCCTTAATCACAACTGCAGCTAGGTTTCGACCATGGTTAAAACTGATTCTTTGGAATTTATAGTTCAGCTGACTCCAGAGCGTTAGAGATTTTGTTTGGGATAAATTGAGATGCCTTCAGTACCATTCTTCTGTTGTTAATCCAAGATAGAATGAAACACTTGCAAGGTAGCATTTCTTGGATTGCTTGCCTACAGTCATGAATTTCTTACATCATCGTAATAGACCCTTTACACTTCATGTAGCCTGCACCTAAAAATTGTGAGCAAAAACGAGGGAGAGATTTTGGTTTGCTTTGGTTTGTTTTAGGATTGCATGTCCTTCTCCACAAAATCACAGATGAATAGTATTGAGAGACTGAGGGAGATGAATACACATGAAAGCTACCGAAATACTAAGATAGTGTGAGGCGGTGTCGCATCACATTTGTCGTTGTTGTCTAAGGAGAGTCCAAGTTTGAAAACTAGAAAATGAATACAAATAACCAGTCGGAATATAGGTATTCCAAGAGTTCTGGCACCTTCAAAATATTGTGCAAGGGTTAAAACTTAAAAGTACAACCTTACACATAATCAGAACCATTAAAAGTAAAAGAAAAAAAGTGGATATTTCATGCAGTTTCCAAGGACCAAGTGCAAGCTTTTGATGACCGAGTTTGAGGTGGTATCGTACGTGGAAGCATGTTACGAAGAAGAACAATAAAGTAGCTCATTGTTTAGCTCGTTCTGCATTACGATCTAATGAGAGTTTGTACTGCCATGAGGTTGGCCGCTCCCTCCTTGGCTTCATGATCTAGTAGAGGAATTATCTATATATGTAATGATGTTCTGGGGACAGAAGCTTGATGCTCTGCTATTCTCAACTGCTGTAGTACTTGAATCAGTTTAACAAATTCCTTCTTGAATAAAAAAAAAAAAAGGTGGAAAAATCTCAACGCAAAAGGTTTCTATCTATCAATTCATAAGACAGTTGAGACATGCATTTTGGGAGTTAATCAATTCATATATATCGTTGCTAAGGAAGACCTTAGAATATCATGTGAACCTTTAAAAGAGCATTAATCTGGATATCTTAGACTAATTCCGCGAATCTTGAAAATACAAACTATTTTTGTTTACAAGCTAGTGATGAATAGTCATAAATATCCAAGTGAACCCTGTTCAATTCCTTCTCACTATATGTCCATGACTATAGTTTCATACCAAACTCGTTTTTTCTTGGCAGGTAAAAGAAAAATGTATGTTGTGTGATATGACTAGATTAAAGACTTTGGTAATTGCTAGAATTTAAGAAGTACATGTCTTTGTTATCCATGCAATTCACTACAGATAATATGTAATGAAAATTTGCTCCAAGTTTGGATGATTTCATTAAGGTATTGGAAGATGCTAAAAAATGAGTAGGAATTTCTTTTGAAATTAAATTAGAGACACCGTGACCTATTAATTAGCATTAATCTGGATATCTTAGACTAATTCGGCGAATCTTGAAAATACAAAATATAATTTCTCCATCATAGTCACATGTAAGAAGATTGTTGATTCATGTTGTAAGTGCCAAGTGGCAGCTATCTGAGTCAACATTGTATAAAACCAATGTACATTCCAAGCGACGCCCCATCTTTTTAGGCCTGTTTTTCATCTTCTCTTTTCCTTTTCTTTTACTGATTCATCTCTCAAATTGAACAGTGATCCCCATCTTCATCACAAACGCATGCCGTCCTCATTGATTCACTCTGTTTGGGTTTAACAAGCATATACATTGTTACCCATGGCCAAGATCAAGATTGGCATCAATGGTATTGGTGTAACTATTCACTGGTTTGTTCAGTACTTGTATCGTGTCATCTTTCTTGATTGAAAATTATGTTATAAATGAAGGATTCGGAAGGATTGGCCGGTTGGTGGCCAGAGTTGCTCTGCAGAGAGATGACATCGAACTCGTTGCCATTAACGATCCTTTCTTGACTGCTGATCACATGGTATGTGTATGTAGAACCAGTTTCATACATGATTCTAGTGTCCCGTCTTTTTGAGGCATTTCAACAAACATTTTGCCCTCTGCGTGGAGGAATTGCCTACAAGGCATCCCCGAAATCCTCCCTCATTGTGGATCGAGTTGAATGTGTATTAGGTAACATAATTCTTGATAAAGGGGTAGCATGTATTAATTAATCCTATCTTCTCAGAGATACATGTTTAAGTACGACAGTGTTCATGGGCAGTGGAAGCATGGCGAGCTTAAGGTTAAGGATGAAAGCACACTTCTCTTTGGCGATAAGCCTGTTAAAGTTTTTGATTCTCGGTAAAATCCTACTTAATTACCATTTATACACCAATTACGCTCCCACTCTTGTGTTTAATTGGTAGTTAGCAAGAACAATGAAATTTCACTTGGCTTGTTTAGTTCTCTACTTACCTTACCTGATGAAATCCCATGGGGCGATTCTGGTGCTGAATTTGTCGTTGAGTCCTCCGGAGTTTACACAGATCGGGAGAGAGCATCTCACCACCTGAGGGTAAAATTTTTTAGATGCTTTTATACATGTTCATGAAGATTTTGTTGTCCATATATACAATAATTCGTACGTTACACAGGGTGGTGCAAAGAAAGTTATCATTTCTGCCCCAAGTGATGATGTTCCCATGTTTGTTGTGGGTGTTAATGAGAAGGACTACACTCCAGATCTTAACGTTGTTTCAAATGCAAGCTGCACTACTAACTGTCTTGCTCCACTGGCAAAGGTTTCATTTCTTATTATTGTCTTAATCAAATCAATATTAGCTAGTACGTTAATCAACTGGTTAATTCTCTCATGTTTACTGAATCAATGTACATATCTTGGCAGGTTATCCACGATAAATTTGGTATCATAGAGGGTCTTATGACCACTGTCCATTCTATTACTGGTGAGTGTGTGTGTGTATAAACACACACAAAACTCTAGTATACTTGTTTGATTCGATGTAAGCTAGACTGTAATGAATCATTGGTTGAAGGTTCTTTCGATGTGATGTAGCTACTCAAAAGACTGTTGATAGTCCACTAATGAAAGACTGGAGAGGTGGTAGAGCTGCTGGCCATAACATCATTCCCACTAGTACTGGAGCTGCTGAGGTATATATTGGATTCCTTGCATTGGTAGATGTAATATGTCTGTACAGTTTTTATACTTCTCTAACGCTGTTTAATAGATTTGGGAAATATTCAGAATCTGTGCTGGTTTGATTTATAGGGTGTTGGTAAAGTGCTGCCGGCACTAAATGGGAAGTTGACAGGAATGGCCTTCAGGGTTCCCACTGTTGATGTTTCCGTGGTTGACCTCACAGTGAGACTTGAGAAGAAGGCTACTTATGATGAGATTAAAAATGCTATCAAGTAAGGATCAGGGCATTCACTATGATTTCTTTCTTTATATGGAATTTAAAACAAACTAAACTACTAAACAGTTGATTGGTTTTATATTTTTGGTGCATCTATATGCCTATTTTTCAGTTTGATGATTTAACTTGCTTGTCTTTCAAGATCTGCTCACCTCTCCTTATCTGAGTTTCGTTTTGGTTGTGAATTTCAGGGAAGAATCTGAGGGTAACCTAAAGGGAATCCTCGGATATATGGACGATGATTTAGTGTCCACTGACTTTGTGGATAACCACAGGTGATGATTGCTGACTCTTGCCTGTTGCCTCTGTAAAACCTGCAGCACTTGGCTATGTGTCTGCCCTATTCTTTACTTTGGTTAATTGATTTAGGCTCTGAGGGAGTGCATACATGTTATGCTGCAGGTCAAGCATTTTCGATGCCAAGGCTGGAATTGCTTTGAACGACAACTTTGTGAAGCTTGTCGCGTGGTATGACAATGAATGGGGTTACAGGTAATACCACCATTTCATTAGCATAATGTAGATTTTTTTGACATCACAGTTTTCTGATAAACACGGTTTATTGCAGCTCACGAGTCATCGACTTGATCTGTCACATGGCCACAGTTACATGAGCAATGTCAATTCCTTAATCACAACTGCAGCTAGGTTTCGACCATGGTTAAAACTGATTCTTTGGAATTTATAGTTCAGCTGACTCCAGAGCGTTAGAGATTTTGTTTGGGATAAATTGAGATGCCTTCAGTACCATTCTTCTGTTGTTAATCCAAGATAGAATGAAACACTTGCAAGGTAGCATTTCTTGGATTGCTTGCCTACAGTCATGAATTTCTTACATCATCGTAATAGACCCTTTACACTTCATGTAGCCTGCACCTAAAAATTGTGAGCAAAAACGAGGGAGAGATTTTGGTTTGCTTTGGTTTGTTTTAGGATTGCATGTCCTTCTCCACAAAATCACAGATGAATAGTATTGAGAGACTGAGGGAGATGAATACACATGAAAGCTACCGAAATACTAAGATAGTGTGAGGCGGTGTCGCATCACATTTGTCGTTGTTGTCTAAGGAGAGTCCAAGTTTGAAAACTAGAAAATGAATACAAATAACCAGTCGGAATATAGGTATTCCAAGAGTTCTGGCACCTTCAAAATATTGTGCAAGGGTTAAAACTTAAAAGTACAACCTTACACATAATCAGAACCATTAAAAGTAAAAGAAAAAAAGTGGATATTTCATGCAGTTTCCAAGGACCAAGTGCAAGCTTTTGATGACCGAGTTTGAGGTGGTATCGTACGTGGAAGCATGTTACGAAGAAGAACAATAAAGTAGCTCATTGTTTAGCTCGTTCTGCATTACGATCTAATGAGAGTTTGTACTGCCATGAGGTTGGCCGCTCCCTCCTTGGCTTCATGATCTAGTAGAGGAATTATCTATATATGTAATGATGTTCTGGGGACAGAAGCTTGATGCTCTGCTATTCTCAACTGCTGTAGTACTTGAATCAGTTTAACAAATTCCTTCTTGAATAAAAAAAAAAAAAGGTGGAAAAATCTCAACGCAAAAGGTTTCTATCTATCAATTCATAAGACAGTTGAGACATGCATTTTGGGAGTTAATCAATTCATATATATCGTTGCTAAGGAAGACCTTAGAATATCATGTGAACCTTTAAAAGAGCATTAATCTGGATATCTTAGACTAATTCCGCGAATCTTGAAAATACAAACTATTTTTGTTTACAAGCTAGTGATGAATAGTCATAAATATCCAAGTGAACCCTGTTCAATTCCTTCTCACTATATGTCCATGACTATAGTTTCATACCAACTCGTTTTTTCTTGGCAGGTAAAAGGAAAATGTATGTTGTGTGATATGACTAGTTTAAAGACTTTGGTTGCTAGAATTTAAGAAGTACATGTCTTTGTTATCCATGCAATTCACTACAGATAATATGTAATGACAATTTGCTCCAAGTTTGGATGATTTCATTAAGGTATTGGAAGATGCTAAAAAACGAGTAGGAATTTCTTTTGAAATTAAATTAAAGACACCGTGACCTATTAATTAGCATTAATCTGGATATCTTAGACTAATTCGGCGAATCTTGAAAATACAAAATATAATTTCTCCTTCATAGTCACTGACTCACTGTTTACCAATTCATCTTTGTTCGAAGGGAACGGCGTCCATGCCACCTCAATAGAGTATACGGTAAGTGATTGTGCACCGCCCATTTTGTTCGCCTAACGTGTCGTCCATGGTGGTCTTTACTTATACATAAATACAACTCACCGTCTTTCATTCTTCCTCTTTCGTAATCACAAAGCATTTTTCAATTTCACTCTTTTTGCCCTTTTACATATATAGCAG
The DNA here is from genome assembly GCF_958449725.1 of Rosa rugosa. Classification (NCBI taxonomy): domain Eukaryota; kingdom Viridiplantae; phylum Streptophyta; class Magnoliopsida; order Rosales; family Rosaceae; genus Rosa; species Rosa rugosa. The sequence continues at coordinate 71,837,065 of NC_084820.1, forward strand.
CATTCCTCATGGCCAAGATCAAGATTGCCATAAATGGTATTGAATATTGTATTTCTTCATTGTGGTTGAGCTATTTGCATTACATCAATGGTCTTGATCTGATGTTATGTGGTGAAGGATTTGGAAGAATCGGCCGCTTGGTGACAAGGGTTGCTCTACAAAGAGATGATATCGAAATAGTTGGTATAAATGATCCAAACATCGATGCCAAGTATATGGTATGCACACAATTTTGGATTTGCTTGAGTTTTTGCAGAAATATGATATGTTTGTAGGCGGGCCCAAGTTTTGTATCCTTAGACAAAGTAACATTGTTAGATGAGTAAGCTTAGTGTAGTATGAAGTTAACCGGTTTAACTACTCATGTAGCGTTATGTAAATGTATGCATGTCTTTGTGCATGAGATTTGATTTCTCATCGGCTTTTCGGTTATTTGAGGATTGTGTATGTATCTATACACCATGCAGATCTACATGTTTAAGTACGATAGTGTTCACGGTAGGTGGAAGCACCAACATGAACTTTCGCTTAAGGACGAGAAGACCATTCTCTTTGGTGACCACCCAGTTAGAATTTTTGATGGCAGGTATACCGACTTAATTACCAGTTAGAACCTAATTCGATCCTATGTTTACTTTGTTCGCTAGAGTACTGAAATATCAAGTTTCCTGTACGTTTGATTAACTAGGGATCCCGCGTACATCCCATGGCAAGAGGTCGATGCTGAATTTGTGGTTGAGGCCTCTGGAAATATGACGGATCACGCCAGAGCTGCTCTCCATATGCAGGTGAACTTTGATATTAATCAATGGTTATGATCTCGTGTTTACTATATAATAACATACATGTATAGTTAAATAGTTTGTTTAATACACATACAGTATGGTGCAAGGAAGGTTGTAATTACAGCTCCTAGTAGCGATGCTCCTATGTTCGTTGTAGGCGTAAATGAGAAGGAGTACACTCCGGATCTTAAAGTTGTTTCTAATGCAAGCTGTGCTATCAACTGTCTTGCTCCATTGGCAAAGGTATCAACTTGATTTCATATTAGTTACTTGATTAATTAACTGGTTAACTAATTATGATACATATATTGACAGGTTATCCATGAGAAATTTGGTATTGTGGAGGGTCTAATGACTACGGTCCACTCTATTACTGGTCAGTATGTATGTAAAATGTATTCATATCAGTTGCGAGCTTAGCCTTAAGCCTTTTATTGATCTTGTTGGAGACTGTAGAATCCCACATTGTGAAATCTGAGGCTTGCATAGATTAATGTATATGTACTCATTTCAGCAGAAAGTAAGCTAGCCCTGTAATGGGATTGTTGGTTGACTTATTTTTCGATGCAATGCAGCTTTTCAAAAAGCCGTTGATGCACCATGTCAGAAAGACTGGAGAGTCGGTAGAGCTGCTGGGCGCAACATCATTCCTAGCTCCAATACTGCTAGGAATGATGTCAAGCTAGCCCTTTCTGTCCGTGCTACTTGTCTAATTTTGTTTCATCAAATTTTTTTTTTTTTTTTTTGAAATAGTTCATCAAATTTTTAAAAATGTTGAGAATTAGAGCTGATTTGATTTTTGCAGGGTGTTGGTAAAGTGCTGCCGGCACTGGAAGGGAAGCTAACAGGAATGGCCTTCTGCATTCCCACTGTTGATGTTTCTGTGGTTGACCTCACTGTGAGACTTGAGAAGCAGGCTACTTATGATGAGATAAAAAATGCTATCAAGTAAGGATTAGGAAGGAAGGTTCACTATGATTTCTTGGGTTACTTGGTTGCATCTATAGGCCAGATTATTCTGTTTGATGATATAACCTACTCATCTTTGATGATCTGCTCATCTAAATTTTAGTTCTGTTGCAAATTGCAGGACAGAATCTGAGGGTAGCCTGAAAGGAATCCTTGGATACACTGATGATGATGTGGTTTCCACCGACTTTTTAGGTGACAATAGGTGAGGATATTCATGGAACATGTATCTAGTACACAAAACTTCGGAAATATAATGTAATGCGCTGCCTCTGTAGATTGGATTTTCAGTAGTTTCTGGTTGTGTGCCTTTCTTTTCGACCTTTTTCATGGCAAATGCAGGAGCTATTTCTCAGTGAGTGCACCATATGTTATGTTGCAGGTCGAGCATTTTCGATGCCAAGGCTGGAATTGCTTTGAATGACAACTTTGTGAAGCTTGTCTCTTGGTATGATAACGAATGGGCTTATAGGTAATTATCTCAATATTTTCATTATACAATCTGGGTTTCTTTAACATCATTGTGGGATACTAAATGTAATACACTTTGCAGCTCACGAGTTATCGACTTGATCTGTCACATGGCCTCTGTTAGCCAAGATGAAAGTTCAGAGGCAGCTAATTCTTGACAATTGTTCACCGAAATTTTCTGAACTGAGGATGTTATCTACCATTTCTTTGACAGAAAGTAAAAATAGCACCACTGCTTCTGCAATTCTGGGTTTGACATGGTGTTGAGACTTATTGTGTCTTACAGGTTTTTGCTAACTGCAGTAAAGATGACTCAAATTCATTTTGTAAAGAGTTACTCCAGTAGCTTTGGCTACGATGAAATACAAGCACTGTTCACAGAACATGTCAAATTCTGCCTTGTTGCTTTGCTTATTGCCCTAGTGTTTTATATATTTAAGAAGAACTGCTGAATATATAAGGAAACAGATATAACAAAGGACAAGGACATATCCAGCAGCATATTAACAAAAGAGCTCCAATATTTCTAATCAAAGTAGTGAAAGTACCAACAAACATGCAGAATGTTTAGCCATTTAAACAACATCCAGAAGCTTTCCTAAAACCATTAGTTTTTTTTTTTTTTTTAACATTATGAAGGTTCCGACTATTTCCAAGCAAAAACAGAAAAGCTTCTTGAAATATCCCCTCTTCTGGCTATTTATGATCCGGTCATGCTTGTGCTGCTTCTTGAGACCCTGCAAAATTTTAAACAATATATATTAAATTCCAAAATGAACTAAATCAAGTCCACCGAGTTCAGCAAGGATAAAGAACAATTATATCCACCAATTTTCTTATTAGATAGTGTAAATGCATAACATAAACAGAAAATACAGTATCAAGCAAAGCTTAAACACACAAGTCACACATCATATTAATTTCTCCAACTTCCTAATAAAGCAAGAATTGTAGTGGTGAATTTCTGGATTTATCAAGCAATATCTAACACTGAGAAAAAAGAGGAGCCAGAAAATACAAGCAACCAAACTAACTTGACTGCATACACTGTACAGTATATCTGCAAAGGGATCAAGGGACTCTAGAAAAGGAACCAATTCTAAATGTACATCCCAATTGATGTCCAACAAAGTTTTGAAAATCTACTACTGAATTAGAAGTTCACGAAAACTATAGACCTGAGCAGGTTGAGCTTATAGACTTAACTTCATGGTGTATCATATCCCTTAATATTAACAAAAAACATGGAATACCATCCTTCTGTAACAGCAAGGTAATCAATTTGCGGAGCACTATGAGAAGTAGCAAGCGCATGGCTCTCTGCTCTTCACTCGAGGCTCCACTTTGTTTAACCACCACAGATACATGGTTACATTAATGCTTTATTATATCATAAGCAGAAAGTTGTCTAAACTAAACTAGAAATTTGATCACACCCTATTCCGGTTAATCAATTCTCATCAGGATAGGTTTAGTCTACTTCAATGCTTATTATATCATAACTAATCATAATGCTGTTCAAACTAAGCTAGAAAGCAGACATGATTATAGGTTTAGTCTACTTCAATGCTTATTATATCATAACTAATCATAATGCTGTTCAAACTAAGCTAGAAAGCAGACATGATTATAGGTTTAGTCTACTTCAATGCTTATTATATCATAACTAATCATAATGCTGTTCAAACTAAGCTAGAAAGCAGACATGATTATAGGTTTAGTCTACTTCAATGCTTATTATATCATAACTAATCATAATGCTGTTCAAACTAAGCTAGAAAGCAGACATGATTATAGGTTTAGTCTACTTCAATGCTTATTATATCATAACTAATCATAATGCTGTCCAAACTAAGCTAGAAAGCAGAGATGATTATAGTTCTCATTGCCATTCAGTTATCAATTCGCAACTAAAACCAGACACAGAGTCTACTCAAACATTCCAATACATATGCATAGAATTCAAGTTTCAACTCACACCAAAAACAAGCAAATTTAGAGCAAAGCAAAGTATAGTTCTCATTGCCATTCAGTTATCAATTCGCAACTAAACCAGATACAGAGTCTACTCAAACATTCCAATACATATGCATAGAATTCAAGTTTCAACTCACACCAAAAACAAGCAAATTTAGAGCAAAGCAAATCATAACATAATGGGCGAAACAACAAGATTGGAGTGAAATCGATTACATTCAACGACCACCACCGAGGCCGAAGAGGACCTGGTTCCCCTTAGGCAGGTAGTTGACATTCGGCGACTTGGCGAGCGTGGCGGCAATCTCTCTACTGGCCTCTATCCTCCTAAGTTCAATCAAGTCACTTCCGGCAGCGGCAGTCGCCTCAGAAATCAGCTTAGCAGATTCACTCTCACCCTGAGCCCTGATAATAGCAGCCCTCCTCTCCTGCTCCGCCTTCGCCACAACAAACTTGGAGCGCTCCGCCTCCTGCTGCGCCACCTGCTTCTGCTCGACGGCGCGTGAGAACTCCGCCCCGTACGACAAGTGCGTGATGGCCACGTCGTCCAGCTCAATGTTGAAATCCTTAGCCCTGCGGATCAAGCTCTCCCGCACCAGCGCCGACACGTGCGGCCGCTCCGTCAGGAGCTGATCGGCGTTGAACTGCGCCACCACCGCCTTGAGAACCTCGTTCCCGATCGAGGGGAGGACCTTCTCGTCGTACTCGAGCCCCAGGGTTTTGAAGATCTGAGGGAGGCGACTGACCTCGGGGCGGGAGAGAACCCTAAGAGTGAGGTTGACCATCTGTAGATCCTTGGTGCCGGAGATGGAGGAGAAGGTGTGGGGGCGGGTCCTGATGTCGAAGATGTAGGGCTTCTGGAGCCATGGGATCAGGAAGTGGGTGCCTTCGCCGACGGTTTCGTCGATGACGCCGCGGAAACGGTCGAAGAGGACGGCGCGCTGGCCGCCGTCGACGGTGTAGAGGGCGGAGTTGACGATTGTGGCGCCGGCGCCGAGGCCGAAGGCGGCGCGTGCGAGGTTGGTGAGGAAGGACACGGCGGCTTGGTTGCTTCCCATGGTGTGATGAAGAGAAGGTGAGATGGGTTTTCTGGAGTGGGGAGGAGGTAGGGTTTATGATGTTTAAAACCCCTTCGGACTACTTGGGCAAGAGGGCAGTTTCTCAGAGGTGGGCTGGGCTTTGGATAACTCCTTCTTGTGACTTGGGCCGTAGTTTGCGTCTTACGAAATTTCTTTTTTACATTTTTATCGTATTGTTTTAGAAAGAAAATGGTATTGTCTAGATACCAGCTCCCCTCCATGTTCTTGCAATCACCTAAAACATGATTCTATTATGAGTTCGATCTCAAGCTCTCAAATGATCTAACAACCCGATTTTATTATGGAACCCTCAAATATACCCTTAGAAGAGCCTCAAATTCTAAATTGTGGACAACTTATGCAGCAAGCATAGGTATAACAAAAAAATAAAATAATAACTTGAGGAGTGAAGGAATGAGGGACCCTTCTTTTTTTTTTTTTTTTTTTTTTTTTTTTTTGAATTAAGCTCACGGGGCAAAATAAATATTCATCACAAGTCAAAATAGGGAAATGAGGGACCTTGGTGGTGGCAGAAGGCGACATTTTAAATAAATAAAAAAGTGCAATTAAATCTCTCATAAAATTCTATAACTTTTTTCGCCCTTCTTATCGAGGTTTTCTAGTTCTCTCGGTGGTTAAGGGCTTAGAATTATGAAATGAAAAGAATTTTAGAGAGTCATGATAAGATTGTCCTGAATTGGTTACCCACAACGAAAGTATTTTAGGGTCAAAAAAAAAAAGGCTCTTCTATACGGTAAGAGCAAAGTACAATTGAGCATTGGTACTCAAACAATCCTTATATGCTTAATCAGGCTAGAAATTCTCTGATCCTTTTTTTCTGTTTTTGATCATTGGAAAATTGATATAAGCGTTGGAGCAGGGACATATGTTTAAGGCAATCAACTCCATCTGATCACAAAGAAGGGATTAAGCTAGATGATTAAGAGGAAGAGATGGAGCGAGCTAGCCATTGATAATTTGATACACCAATTGAAAGCATAAAACACTAGGCAAAGAAGCCAAGTCTGAGTCTACTACAGAGCTTGGTGCCAAAACCCTAAAGATCATAAGGGTTGGGAAGATTACAAATGCCCTGATTGGCTGTGCCATGTGCTAATAAACAGAAAAGAGGTGCCAGTTTTACCTTTGTCGACTGTCATGCCTCTAAATCTTCTGGGATTCCTTTGAATGATTGCTTCTTTTGCAGTTAATTGGGGAAATTATGAGATGGAATGTCATGAAAAGCAGAAGTGATTTCATTTACGGAGATTTAGCCCCCAATTAGCAAAGAACCAGAAAAACTTTCGAATTATATATGAATCGGGTTAGCGTGCTCCTACATCTTTGTGGTGCCTAAAAATTCACACACTAAAATTTATTTACCCAATTCCTGTTTAACTCACAATGAGTCCTTTTACTCTGTTAGTCATCTCGATCTACATATATATTGTGTTAAACCAGAAGTTTTCTTTCACAATTCCAAGGCTAGCTATTTCGATCCATACAGCAGTAATCTAGATATCTTCGTTCTATATGCTTTATGAAAGGGAAAGGGTATGCCTTGGACTCGGAGCACCTGAGTCCGCAACCTGTGGCTTTGAGTGGTACACACTAGTACCCAACACCGAACTCTCCAGTACCTAAGAACAAATTCACTAGCTCTCAATATATATTAGTTGTTCTTAATCTAACTGTACGTTGATAACAATGTACCTTCAATCATCGTCTCCTGATCGATTTAGTTCCCTTATGAACACGTCGATCAATAACAACCCCAGCAGATTTACGTCAATCAATGTTTATCTTCTTTCTGTTTTTGGCACAGGGCCCTGCTTCTAATTAAAGTTACAAAAGTTACAGCGACCATCAGGGTGCTAAAGATAGGATGTTAATTGCCAATGCAGTTCTTTGTCACATACTGTCGTTCCTTCTTACCAACTATACTTGTATTATTTTCCATCTGGTCTGATCCCAAACGAAAGAGCATAACACATAATTTCTTTGCTGATGAATTCCAAAGACACAAAACGAAACAAGAGAAAGAAGAGGAAGGTACAATAGCAGATAAAATCTTCATGCCACCCCAAAGAATATGGATCGACGCCGCGATCGCTCTTTTCCATCGTCGCGTCGTCACTGTTCGAAACCCTAGAGGCAGATTTATACTGGGAAAACCTTAGAAAGATTTCTTTTTTAAGGGAAGGATCGAGTAGCGGGAACCTATCATTAGGACTTGCAGTTACGCTCATGTCATGCTTTGAGTGATGACATTTCTAGCATTAGTGGGCTCATGGGTGGGCTTAGGCCGCATTCGAAGCTTACGAACCAGGCACAGTAAAGTCTGTGGCAAGTGAGTTGTGCCCAAGTCCAACGCCTCTTACGGTTAATGAAGGGATTAAGCATCAAACACTGGCAAAGAAGCCAAGTCTGAGTCTACTATTGAGCTTGGTGCCAAAACCCTAAAGATCAGAAGCGTTGGAAGTTTAGACTTTAGTACAAATGCCCTGATTGGTGTGTCATGTGCTAATAAGCAGAAAAGAGGTACCGGTTTTACTACTCTGTCATGCTTCTAAATCTTCTGGGATTCCTTTGAATGATTGTGTCTTTTGCATGTGAGGAGATTATGTGAATATGTGATGGTGTATTAAATAAAAGCAGGAATGACCTTAGCTCATTTGTGGAGCCTTAAAATTACGCACTAAAATTCACCACTCAATTTCTCATTTACCCCATTCCTGTTTAGCTTATAATGGAGTCTACCTTTTACTTTGTTAGTGAAAGGGTTTGACCAAAAGTTTTCTTTCACTATTCCAATGCTTCTGTGATCAACTTTCACACAGCAGTTCTAGATATAGAAAGAAGATACGATTTATGAAAGGGAAAGGGTGTGCCTTGGACTTCGACTTGGAGCAGCTGAGCCTTTGTGTACATACAAATCTCAAGAAACATTCATAATTCGTTTTGCTACATATTTCATCTCTAAGCAAATAATTTTCACTAGTACCTAACAACATACACTCCAGTACCCAAGAATAAATTCACTAGCACACTTTAGATCTTAATCGAAGCGTTAATAACCACCCATTGACCATGCGATCAATCAAGACTCTTGCTTGACTTGAGTTCCCCTATGAACATCAATCTGTATGCATAACTAGTCTTCATACCCTGATAAAAAATTGTCTGGTTTCTATCTGAAATGTGCAAGTGATGTGTAGATATAAGACGATGCTTCTTATATATACCAAGAACATGTTAATCCCAGCTATGCATTATAGAATTTGATTAATGTATCATTCAGTTGGGCCCAAAACTTTTGGAGATTGGTTATTGAACATCATATTCATAGGTGGTGGAAGGCACCATCCTACTGTCCTACTGATGTCCCCCATTAGGTACTACCCAACTCAAGTTTAACAAATTAATGGTGGGTCGGATTCTATTCGATCCTATTTCCATTCCTATTCCTATCTCACCACTAGTGATTCACAGAAAGCTACATGCTTTTCCCTTTTCCCTCCATCATTATCACATCAACTTGGTCATCGATCTATTGTCCTCATTCATCAAGGTCCTAATCCTATCACATATATGTAGAACTTCTCTTGTTGTAGAAATATAAAGGACTATATATCATCTATCACTCTTATGCTAGTATATACTAGGATGAATCTACATGCTTTTTCTTTCTGGATTTTTCCATGTGAAGGGTTAGGCACTTGGGCTTCAATGAATTCCATTAAAGCAAAGAAAGAGACTCATGGAAATTTGACATGTCACATGCAGCATGCATTATTATTGCTAAAGGCTTTTTAAAGTCAGTATTGGGTAGTAACCCACTATTCCCAATTCATAGCTTTTGAATCTTGTTCTTCTCAAAAAGTTAGAAAGGCTGGTGCAGGCCTCTCTCTCTCATTTTCACATGCCATCTTTTGCTTTTAGGAGAGCTAGCTGTATGTCCCAATAAGACTACACCTTCCCAACCTTATAGTTCAGTTTCTCTTGGAATGAGTTAACAAATCCAACTAGCTAGGCTATACCATATCTCTTGCTTTAGAATTGATCTGCTGGTAGTTTTATTCCGCAGGAGAACAGAAAAATAAGAAAAGCAGGTGATTAAAACCTCTTGAAAGGTTTTCTTTATGGTCTGAATGATAAGGGAATTACCTATTTATGTGCCATGGTTGGGTTTATTAAGTCTAAATTTTGGACATTATGTCAAAGCTGTGGGTTTGCACCGACCCAATATTAATTTATGCAGTTAATAGATGAACCATTAAGGTCAGCACATAGAAGTTGGTTTGAGTAAGCCACCTATCACCTCCTAACATTAAGTTCCTGTAAATCTAAGTTAATTGGTTTCTGAGTTCTTAATTAGAATAAAAATTTCCTAAAGTATATAAACCAGATTCTGGAGTCAAAGGCTAAACATCAGTATTATCTTTGGTTGAGTCCTTGACTGGGACAACAAAGTGGATTATGATGCAGTTAGAGTGTCACTTTATCCCCTTACTGTCTAATTAGAGTAGCTAACGACCAAAGAATAAAGCAAAACCATAATAAGTACAAGTCTGAAAATCAAAACTTAAAGTAATGATATATTTAAGAGTCACTAAGAATTTTCTCATATCATAAACTCTCTCTCTGAAAAGCTCCACCTCCATTTCTGAAAAGCTCTGCCTTCCTTCAGTTCTGCCTCAATCTTTTTGATCATTCCGACATCTTTGAGCACGGTAATTCTTCCTCTCCTCTATGATCATTATCAATATTCCAACCAATAAACTTTAGTCTAATCTATCTAATTCTTTAAGACCATCATCATTTCTGCATCTGTAACTTTCACAGTACAAAAGGAATCTCCTTTCATCTTGAAATTTCATTTTAAATTAAAATTTTCAGTTTTTGTTCATCAAACCTTTCTTTCTTTGTATCGGTGAACTTGGATTCTCTGTTCCAATTTTCTGCGTTAGGAATTGCTAAGATCAATTTTAGCGGTGTATCATAAATCTAATGGTTATGAGTCTATCTTTAACTCTACACACCTAAAAAGTGTTACGAATTCATTTCAGCTCCCATATACTTTTACGACTAGGATTAAAAGTCATAGCAGATCCCAAAACACAAAATCGAACCATAGCATTCTAAGTCATTTATAGTTTATGTGCTATCCGCCAGTCCCTTTATCTGTCACAACCAAATGTCTATCATCCGCCTTTGATATCTTCTGAAAATATTTGATATTGACCCTATTTTATTGTAACATATCTCAAAGGGCCTGTTTCTTTTCCTGCCTTCCATTTGTGTAAGCAATGATGGTTGTTTCCCTTCTCATCTAAACTACTTGATATTATTAACAATCCCATCCTCTCTAACCTTGGCCTCAACACTTAAGGCAATTCTTAATTCCCTTTGCTGCATGTGCTTCGGTTTATTTATTCTTCATTTCCATTTTCATATTTCTAAGTGAACTATTTGAACAGCAGGTAGTAGTTCAACTCCTTAAATTAATACAAAACCAGGGTCCTCTTCTCCTCTCATTGTGTGAGCTTTCCTCAACTCTCACTCAATTTGGTTGTTCCTACTAGTACTGCATTATATTTTCCTAAACACCTTCTACAGAATGCCTCCTACATATTTTCCTCTCCGGTGGGAAAGCACCGGAGACCAATGGTGGTATGCTTCTCCGATTGACTATGCAGCCGCCAATGGACAGTATGACTTGGTCCGAGAGCTCATCCGCATTGACAGCAACCACCTCATCAAGCTCACATCTCTACGTAGAATTCGCCGCCTTGAGACTGTTTGGGATGATGAAGAGCAGTTCCATGGCGTAGCCAAGTGTCGTGCACATGTTGCGCGAAAGCTTTTCCATGAATGTGAGTCTAAACAGGGAAAGAACTCCCTCATTCGAGCTGGTTATGGTGGATGGCTCATTTACACAGCTTCGTCAGCTGGACAGCTTGGTTTTGTCCAAGAGTTGCTTGAGAGAAACCCTCTTCTTGTTTTCGGGGAAGGAGAGTTTGGCGTTACTGATATACTGTACGCTGCTGCTAGGAGCAAGAATGCTGAGGTTTTCAGGCTGCTGTTTGACTTTGCAGTTTCTCCACGATTTTCGGGCAGAGGTGGGGAATTGGAGGAACACATTGGGGAGATTCCTTGTGTTTATAAGAGGGAGATGGTTAACAGGGCGGTTCATGCTGCTGTCAGAGGAGGAAACTTGTTGGTTTTGAAGGAGCTTCTTTCGGATTGCAATGATGTTTTGGCTTATAGGGATGTTCAGGGATCCACTATTCTACATGCAGCAGCTGGAAAAGGACGGGTAGAGGTGAGAATTCTAGCTTCCATTAATATGCATTTTGAAAAGCTTTGACCTTTCTTTTGGGCATTCTTCTTTCACTGTTACAAGCATAAATTTCGAAGATATCTAAATCGATTTTCATAGTAATTGTTGGGGTTGGGGATGACTCAGAATGGTAACAGTTTCTGCCAATTTGAGGTTATGGTTAATTTGTTGTACGGTTGGATATAGTAGCAAGAAGAGAGAAGAAGGTGAATGGCATGACTCTGTATGGCTTTAGTTGTGTTACTACCCAAGATGTCATGAATCATGATCAATAGTTTTAACTTTTAAGGCATATTTGCTGCCATAGATGCTAGATGACTGATTCATGATTGTTCGAAAATTTTATCGATTCTTATTATGAATTCACTATTAAGAGCACTGGTTATAATAGTTACATCTTCATCTTCTATTTGTAGCTGTTCTGTATAAGGCACATGTTGTCCTTTCCCATGGTGAAAATCAACACTTAATTTAAGCCCTGACTGAAACTTTGTTATCATTTGGTCCGTATATTTGATTATTGATCCTTGTTATCGATGCAGGTAGTGAAGTACCTTATAGCCGCATATGATATCATAAACTCCAAAGACCATCAGGGAAACACAGCATTGCATGTTGCAGCTTCTAGGGGCCAATTAGCTGCAGTGGAATCTCTTCTATCTGCATCTCCTTCATCAATGATTTCTACAAAAAACAACTCTGGAGAAACATTTCTCCATAAGGTTATATCTGGCTTCCAAACTCCTGCCTTCCGTAGATTGGACCGACAGATTCATCTCCTGAAGAACTTGGTCTGTGGGAGAGTCTTTGACATTGAAGAAGTCATCAATGCCAAAAACAATGAAGGCCGGACTGCCCTTCACACAGCAATCATTGGCAATGTTCACTCTGACTTGGTGCAACTTCTGATGATGTCTCGATCAATTGATGTCAATGTCCGGGATGTAGATGGCATGACTGCACTTGATTACCTCAGGCAATGGCCTCGTTCTGCATCCTCGGATATACTAATTAGGCAGTTGATTTCGGCTGGGGGGATCTTTGGTTGTCAGGACTATTACAGTGCAAGAAAAGCCATTGCTTCACACTTAAAGATGCAAGGCGATGGAGGCAGTCCTGGAACATCGTTTAAAATCTCCGATACTGAAATCTTTTTGTATACAGGAGTTGAAAATGTACCAGTTGCTAGTGCTGGTCACCAGCACAAGGTTAGTATAGGAAGCAATTCATCTTCACCGGAACTAAATCCACGCAACACAACTGATGAGAACCAGAGCTCAATTAGTACTAAAAAGCCTTCAGGTTCTGTAAACCATGCAGCACAACGACTGAAACGTGCAATAGGGTGGCCCCGGATCAAAGAGAAGAAGCCTGAAAGATTCAAGAAATCAGTAGATTTTGGCAGCACTACTTCAGATGAGGCTCCCACACCACTTCGCCAGAGATTCTCAAAGGCCTCCTCATCACTTCCCAATAACAAAAGAACACTCGCAGTGAGGAGTAACCAATCAAGTCCAACCGCCAAGAAGAAATTTGCTTCGGGTTTAAGGCATGGTGTAATGCAGGCAATCCCACACATAACTGTCCCAGGCCGTTCTCGCTCTAGCTCATTTTCGAAATCATCATCACTCTCTTCACCTAGTTCTCTAGATAAACAGAAAGGTGTTTGCATTGACACTGATGCCACTGGACCATCTTGGTCCAATCAAGTAGATGATGATGACACCCCAAATTTGGGTAAACAAGGCAGCCTTAACAGAAGGTTGAGGAGGCATTACTTCTGTTTTGGGGCATCAGGCCTATCTGTGAAGCACCCGGTTAGCAGGCAACATCAGAACCAAAGCTTCAAGCCTCCTCCTGTTATTTCAGTGGCTTAAACGATTGACTAACATAGAGGAAGATGATCATGTTAGTTCAGCTAGTGGTGCTATTAGTACTACTTTTTTCTGTTTATTTTTGTCTAGTATTTTATGGTATGTTTGCTTGTTTTAACCTGTTAGTTAAAACTTAAAACCGTCCAAGTTAATGCACTTTTCTAAAAGTAGTTAGGATCTATCTTTCATGTGTGAACTTCCTTACTCTTTCCTGGAGAATAAAGAATAAGAGCAGAGAAGAGGAATCCATGAATAGTATTTTTCCTTGGAGAATATATGACCTTCTTATCTTCTTTTTTTTTTTTTTTTGGCAAAGACGTCTTATCTATATAGTAGGTACTATGTATGCCAAGGGTCAATGAACATTGGGCATTTTCTATAAAATCTATTCTGGGTTCTCACTTGGACATTCAGCTCCACTACTGGTTGAGAAAATATAGGTAATCAAAAACAATCTAGTGATCGATTATATTGTTAAAAGGAGGAGATGTAAGAACAATATGAAGTTAAGGTATAACTGTACGTCAACGTCAATAGTTTTCGTATAACTTATTAGGTTCAACGGTCAAACTATAACGTACATCTCGTAGGTTAGTTGTTCAAAGTTCAAACTATGATGATCCAGACAAGATTAAAACAAAAATTGAGATAACTCTAAGATTGACCTCTAGAGTGAACTCAGCAATTATCGAATGATTCAATGAGCCAATGGGCCTATCAACTAAGCAGTCTAATCCCTTTCAGGGTATGAAGCCTAATTCTGTAATGTTCGTCTACATCAGTCAACATTCTTGTTTTGGGTTTTCAGGTATGGCCCTTTTCTACTCTTGTTCCCTTGAAATATTTGATGGCCAAGAATTTCAACTTGGCAAGAATTCAACTTAGCAAAAGTTTTACTACTCCAATTCATTTCTAGCGCACACAATACCTACCAAGTTTATAACAAATTAATGTATGAAATCTGAATAGATATTTCAACGAGTAGGCTTCTCTTTCTTCATTGACAGCCCAGTTTGTGATCCCAATCATAAACAAGGATATCACAATGACTGAAAATCCAAAACACAAACACATACGCAATGAAGAAAATAAAAAAAGCAGTTGATAGCGAGAATCATATATATGGAATTGGTCAACCTTGCATTAGGAACCACCCAAAATAATTGTATCTGGCTGGATTTCAACAAGTCATAGTCAACTTTGGGAAATCAATATTGTACGCAGTGTTGATCTGCAAGCAAAAACTTCTTCACAGAAAATTGCTGCTACCATCAATTCTTATTCGAACAACGCCAACCATTCATAGTTGTTTCTCCTACAACTTCGTCTGCTTTCTGTTCATCCACTTATTATTGTGTACATCATCTTGAAAAATATATGTATAATTAAATGTTAGATGTTAGATGTTATATTAGTAACGTTTAATACATACTCTAGCAATTATGTTACCACGTACACGATGTGCCTACGAAAATGAGAGAGAAGCTAGGGATCTGTACTATGCGAGCTTCATATGTGTTTTACTATACGAGGGTTGTTGCTGAATAATAGCCAGAGCTGTAAATGATGAAAGTCGGTTGGTGCGTTGGCTTGGAGCCTAGGATCACTATTAGAAATCTGGCCTAAGGCCACAGCCCGAGCATTCGGTCACGTTATATGCCAAATATAGCCAGGGTTATGTATTCATGGCAAAGGGAAACTTTTTGAAGAAATCACGCTCCACGTCGCAATGTAATGCTACTCCTCCAATCGATCTGATCTTGTCGATCCTATGCTATCCAGTTTCGCACTCAAAATGACTGGAAGAAAAGAGGCGTTGCCAGACAGCCGCTGCATCAGACTGTGACCACATCGCTTAGAAGACATTTAAAAAGGCTACCAAGTGGTTAGTGGTTACGCACAGAAGTCCACACCCATGCCAGCCCTCCACATCCAAAAGCCCATATCGCGAATCATAAGAGAGGAAGAGAAGAAATGAGCAAGTATGGCGGGGAAGCTGATAATAACCATATATAATTGTAGAAAGAAATCAGTGTCACAGTTAACGGTTGACAAGCGAAACCGAAACCGGATCAAAATTGACGATGTTGGTCGGTCGACTCCTCAATTTGATATATATTCCACCCCCCTGCAAATATATATATGTCAAAAATGAAGCCTTGCTGGGAAGCAATCATATACGTTATGGATTATTGCACACTATTATCGTCAGGCTGACTCCTCTTCACACGCTTAGAATATATATAAATTGTAGCAGAATGAACTGATTTGAACCACTTGGCGCAATCAAATTTAAATATACCATAGCATAATTTTATTTTTAATCAATAAATAATCTAACTAATTTAGATATCAATGCTAGCTAGCTAGCCACCAAATCAAATTCTTCCGAGTTAACATCACCAGGGTAAATACAAGCACAAGCTTCTGCAGCTGTGACAGTCTTAAATTTCAATTTTCTTGACCATTTCGTACATAACGGGCACACATATTTTCCTACTTGCAGATAATTCCACTTGAAATTATTGTACCTGCTACTTCATTGTCTCTGTCCTTTCTTGACTGCTACAATTATATGAGTATTAGTCTCCGCTTGACGTTAATTTGCATTACGTATAAGTATATATATGTATAAATCACTTTCAACTCCTCTGAATTTCCTGGATAGAGTTGAAATAAACCTCAAGCGGTTTCGATTTGTAACTTTGTTAAGTACATTAATACGTCGACTACTAATGTACTAGCTATCTGCCTACAATTGTCGACTTCAGCTAGAGTGAACGACTTAGGGTTCTCATGGTGGACTTGGGGTCATGGATATATATCGGCGTCGAATACCAAATTAGCTATTAGCCAGTGAAAAACGTGTGGCTAGCTTCTTCTTCTAGTTTGAATTCGGCGTCGAATACCAAATTGGCTATTAGCCAGTGAAAAACGTGTGGCTAGTTTGAATTCGGCGTCGAATATATGGTCGGATTGGCTAGTTTTTCTTAGACAAAGTTATACTAATCCCACTTGATCGAAGTTCGTCCACGTCCAATCCCTAATTTTGTTAAACCTTTTGTCCGAATCATACCACAAACTTCGCATCTGCATGTGAATGTTTAAATTAAGAAGAGCTAAGCTTACGATTAGGGCGACAAACCATGTGAACTTACTACGTCTTTTACTCTTTTATTTTCAAGGATAAAGACTCTAAAATAAATGGAAACCTGCTTTAGAGAGGTAGAGTTTGGCATTTGGTAGGGTTTCTGAACCCTAATTTGAACAAAAGAAGAAACTCATATCAAGTTACGTAAAAATTTATGTTGAAGAAAATTCATTTATTTTATTTTTATTTTTTTAAAGGAAGAAAGAAAATTCATGTTTACAATTCAAACCTTAAAAAGAAAACTCATGTCGAAGAAAACACGTAATACAACACACAAGCCAATTCAAGCGGATATGCAGCACTTGTAAGGTCGGTCAATAATTCAATGACTAAAATATCGAGTATCGAGGAAATATCGATATTCTGATAAATGAAAATTTCGACGGAAATATCGATATTGATAAATTTTCAAAAAAAATGGTGGAAATTGAGAGAAAATTATTGAAATTTTAAGTGAAACCTTGTGACCTATTTCTTTGCTCCATTATCTATTATATTTGGAAAAAAAAAAATGGTGAACAACCTTCATTTCATAGTGAATTATAGTAATTTAGAGTACGTATGTTGCCGCCAGTAAAATATATGGTACCAATTATAATTAGAGATTTAGTAAAGTTGTAGAACTATTCAATCAAATACAACTGAATTAATATTACGAAAACGTGACAAAAGTATTTAGGAGATCTTGTAAAGCATTAAATTATTTAGAAATGTTAGAGTTAACAAATTAAAAATACAAAATTGCTTGAAATTATATTTTAGAAGTTTAACTTAATTCTCAGAAAAATAATTAGTAATATTTTCCATGGAAAACACATTCTAATAGAAACAAAAGTGTGTTAGAACCAAAAGCAACGGTCAGTCGAGTTGGCTGGGGGCTTGGTGCCTTGCCTGGCCTTATTTTGGAAGGTCACAGGTTCGAAACTTGTGTAATGTCAAGGTTTGTTGGATTTTCTTTGAGGAATATTTTGGAATATTATAGTGGTATGTGACGATAATTTCGGAGACTCAAAAAAACGAAATTATTTAGTCCTTGCGGTCAATTAGAGTAAAGTGTAGGCATCGATCATATTCGTATTTATGGCGTATAGTGTTGTTGACTATTGTTAATTGCAAATTAAAATGTTCTGGGTCAGAGTCATCTTTGTGTGCACTAGTAGTTTTGGTGAAATTTCCACATTATTGACTCTATTATTTCATGGTTTGTTCTTCCGATTGGGACACGTTGAAGACCCCATTTGGAATTTTGGTATTTGTGACGAAGGTGCTACCAAGTTTCGATCACATTTTGTACGGAAAGCAATTGATCGAGCTCCTCATTTAGAATCAATATACTCAGTATATATACTGGTCCTTCAATAAGAAGATTGATTGATCAGTTACAGAAATTTAAACGAAACTTTTGAAAATTTCATCCCATTGACTAATTCGATCGCACAAATTCTTACAATATTATTCTGTAATATGAACATATGAAGGAGTTCACTCAGTGGACCGCTGAATCCTCTATTCCTCTGTTATAAAATAATCTAATCCTTCGCCGGCCATAATCCTATTGCTTTTGAAATTGACCACATCATTTCCGGCACATTATATATAATTAATCTAAAATATGTATTTGCAGATTCTGATAAGCAAGTGAGATTGTAAAGTGGGTGCTTATTATTCTATAGGCCGGAGAGCAATAGCAGGCGATCGAATGTAGGTCAATGTTCTCATTGTATTTGCTTCGTAAATCAAACTTGGATTGCTAGCTAGCTCAAGCTAGCACATAAAGATGGAATCAAAAAGCATCCAATAAAATGTTGGCTGCTTCATCATCTCGTATAAAAAGTAGATCGCCACTGTTGCTAATGCTACTATAAAAAGTCTAACACGAACTAATGAAAAGTATAAATTTAGAAGCTTTAGTCTTGTTGTAGATGAATGAACCGGCTTCTGGGCCACAGAAATATCTGCAATTTCATCATCATCATGTGACATGTGGTACTTGGCCTAATACAATATTGCTTGGGTCTTGCACCTTTTAGCTTTCAACTTTTCCACAATATTCTAGCTAGCTAGCTAGATACTGATACTCTTTATGAATCTTCATTTGATTTGATTCTCCTCGATTCCTAGTTCATTCGATATTTTTGCATCGACTTTATTTGGTTCCATTCGTGAATAATCGAAATTACGACAATGGGCCACCATTGTCTAGCTTCTTCTTCTTCTTTTTGTTTTTTAGTCACACCCACCATATGCCTAGCTAGCAGTTTTCGGCGCACTACAAGCACATATTCATCGAGATTTTTTTTGTTTGTTTGCTTATTTTCTATATAGTTATTATTGCTTGCCAGTTGCCACACATTCCGCCAAACAGGGAAGCAAATACGACTATACATATTCCAGCACCCATTTTCTATGCTATTACAGTTGCTCACATAGTTGACATTCATTCCCTTGTATCTGTAGGACTGTAGGTAGCAAAAGCTAAATAGTATAGAATAGAGAAGAATTCATTATAATATTAATTGATGAGATTCCAAGCATACTGACTGGTTTGTAGCTATGAGATTCTTTAGTTATAAGAATATACACGTATCAGATATCTATTCCGCATTACTAGCTAGAATCCATAATGTGTCAAAGATATTTGTTTAGAGATTTTTACGTTGTTTATCTTGGGCAACTTCTACATCTCTCTCATCCTATTAAGAAATGAATGTTTGATTAATCTGTTGATTATGCTTTAATCAATTGTAGCTGTGCTGGCCATCATCCCATGTCAGTCTATGTATAATAACGTATTAATCCGTGTTAGCTACGGAAAGAATTGTATCAATCCAAGAGTGTCTTCCATCGGCAATCGATACAACGGAAACACTACTGGTCTGAGAATAATTAGGGCTTTTGGATCCAGTAATGTGGTGAGATAAAAAAATCTTAATTAGATTCAAAATCTAAGTGTGAACGTTCTTCTCCTAATAATATTTTCATCAAAATAAAGAAAAATGAGGGTGATTTTGGTCGTCGGCCGGCAAATGTAAGTGCATTAAGTAATGATATATCTCCGGCCATAAGTTGGTGGGGGAAGACCAAAAAGAATAAGTGATCTTCAGAAGGTGAGAGTGAATTGAGAAACAATTTCGAAGACAATGCTTAAAATTGGCATATGGGCTGCTTCATTGAGCCATCACAGAATATTACACTGATCATTCAACACCAACACTCTCTACGCTAATGAATTAAGAGCATTTAGTCTAATGATGATCACCACCACCAAGATGATACATAATTGGGACAAGAACCACTATAAAAGATATAAACTATTCAGGTACAATGAAAACTTCAAAAACACAAAAGAAAAATATCTTTGGGTTGAAGAATCAAAGGCTAAGAAGACGACAGAGACACGTTATGGTTTCATAATAGTTGCAACGTGCGTTAAGCTATTAGGCTCCAAATTTGCTTAATTGAGTCGTGTACCGTGTACGTGCTCTTTTTCGAGGTGGGGTAATACATGAGCTACTACCTAGATTGGCATACTTACCTCTTGCTAAGATTGGTCCTAGCTCTATGAATACGCTATAAAAATGCAAGTAGCAAGTGGGTTAACCCTAGGAATAGCAATATGGAATCTCTAGGTATACTGCACATGTCATATCGATCTTATTTAGCTAGTAAGCTGTGGCTACCAGCCATACTAACTGAATTCAAATCCTCAACATGATTGGTGCATATAGATTAAAAAATAGAACAAAATATTAAGAAAATATTTTTTAAATCTCTATGCACCAATCATGTTGAGGGGATAGAATTGAGATAGAATAATGAAGACAGCTGATTTCATCCCACTTAAACATTAGTCGTGTATCACCACTCAATAAACTCAATAAATACATGCCACATGTACTACAACTTAACTATGGTTAGCAATAATAAAATTAATAATTTTTAATTTGTGTAATTATTTTCTCTCTCCTTTTTCTCTCCTACTCTCTCTTGCACCACCAGTTTCCTTAACATCTTCATTCCCTCTCTCATCCATCCTCAGCTACTGAAACGCGCCGATCCTTCCCAACATGGCCAAGCTCCTCCCCGCAAGCTCATCAAAGAAATAGTCATACCCAGCCAATGACTTGATCATATATTTTGATTGTTTAGGCAAATGTTGTTTGGACGGCCTATTTCACATTGCAGCTTTGCGAAATGGCCAGGTTGGAGAAGGGTCTTAGGAAAAAGAACTAAATCTGGACCTAAGGGATGGATGAATCATGAATGCGATCAAAGAAAAGTGTAAGCCCATCATCAATCATCTTGATATGGGCAGTAGAATCTCTGCGAGCCGAGAATCACATCATCACACATTGCCTTTCCTCACCTCACAAGCACCTGAGTAGTCAGAACCGAGCAGTAGTACTCGGGCTCCAGCAAACCTTTGCAGCCCGGAACAAAGCACCGAATGGTGGGTTCTTTTTCTTCAAGCTTCGAATCGATGTAGTTGATCATACAATCAGTTCAATAGATATGGTTGCAATTCTCGATTGGTACCCAAACTTATCGTCGGCGCAAATTTCACACAAAAATTATGGGTAGTCACTACTCAGTGAGAGAATTGGAGGACTGGCCGGGTTCGGATACCGACCCGGTTGTGAACGGGTTTGTTCTTCGCCTTTTGAAGTGGGTTTTAGTGGGTTTAAATCGGAGAATTCAAAGCTCTTCGTCATCGCCGTCATCAGGCATCGGAAAGGTCGATGAAGGTGCTTCCTTTGATCGGAGAGAGGAGAGATGACAGAGAGGGAGTAGTCGCAGATATTAAATTATTGATTTATTATTCCTAACTAAAATTATTAATTTATTATTACTAACCATAGTTAAGATGCAGTATATGCGTCATGTGTTTATTGAGCGGTGATATCACCACTAATATTTAGTGATTAGCAAATTTGAATCCATACTACCTTCTCTTAGAACTACATTTACGAAACGTTCTTTTTCTACGGTGCTTTAGCCAGGGTAAGAGCATCTCCAACAGTAAAAGCTATTTTTTTAGCTAAATCATTTAAAAGTTCAATTTAGATAGTAAATTTTCAGCTTTTCCTCCAGCAGTGTTAGCTAAACTAAAAAAATAGAACGTGGAGTGTTTAGCTTTTTGTTATTTTCTCTCTCCTCCCTAGCTAAATTTAGCTAGAGATTTTAGCAAAAGCCAAATTTGACTTTCATATAGCTATTCTGCTGGAGTGCTAAACTATCTCAAATTAGCCAAATTTTTAACTTTTTATTGAAATAGCTAGTCTGTTGGAGATGCCCTAAGTAGGTAGTAAGGTTACTATTGGTTTATGGTTTCTACTTCCTATATAGGAAAGCTATGTACCTAATGAATCAAGATCACTGGTTAAGTACGTATATGATATAACTAGTAACCAAGTTTTTCCAAAACGCGTCATTTTAATTGCAGTAAATTGACACTAACAAATGTCTTAGCCCCTATATATAGATATGTAATAAAATTTCAGCAAATTTCTTCCCGTAATATGTTTTACTTTCATAGATTCTATGCATGTAGAAAATAAAAGTGGAACCAGTGTCATTTATACCTATATGCTAATACAAACAAAATTTAACCTCGAATTGAATAATAGATTAAGAGAAATAGTTAATCTCAATAATTGTTTTCGATTCATAAGTGTTATATTTCAAATTGTTGGAGAGGAAAGATCCCACATTGGAAAAGTGACAAATAAAATATAACTTATAAGTGGGTGGCTCTTACCCAATTGTACCGAGGCCTTTTGTGATTAAAACCCAACACCTAACGGGTGGTTAAGTTGGGACAGTATCGGTACAATGGTGGGCCACTGGCCACGCTTGTCGCTGTTTAACATGGTATCAGAGCGGGTCCCTCTCCAATTGCGTCTCCACGTAGGCACGTATCATGAGCCCAAATTGGGGTTCCTTGTATTGCCATTGAAATGAAATTACCAAGTGTCCAATGTGGGCCTTGGATTGTATTGACCAAGTCTCCAATATGAGACTTGTGTCCCAATTTCCAATATGGGAATTGGATGAATGAATTTCACGTGCAAACCTAGAGCTAGGTTGCACGTGAGGGGGCGTGTTGGAGAGGAAAGATCCCACATTGGAAAAGTGACAAATAAAATATAACTTATAAGTGGGTGGCTCTTACCCAATTGTACCGAGGCCTTTTGTGATTAAAACCCAACACCTAACGGGTGGTTAAGTTAGGACAATATCGGTACAATGGTGGGCCACTGGCCACGCTTGTCGCTGTTTAACACAAATGATCCATTTATTGGTTTATGAAAGCATTAATTCACCCACTTTACAAACATCTTCTAGCTAGCTTCATGCCTTCACTAGTTTGGTTTTCAAACAACTATTTTACCTTTTGCTAATACTTGTGGGATAGATTGAATCTAATTATAAACAAGGATCTTTATAGGCCTCTCCCACAGAAGTTCCCCACATGTTAGTTATTTCTATGGGTATGTAACAGGTATTATTTTTTGAGAATAGACTAAATATAATTGAATATATAGCATATATTCATGGTTGAAAACTTGTAATATAAATTAGCTACCTATACACGCCAAGCCAGCTTCGAGGTCGTTGCCTGGAAACTTCAGCAATTGAAAAAAAAAAAAAAGTTTCCGTTAAGAAGCGCGCATTTTTGAAAGTCAAACAAAAACCATCACGAATTCGAATGACTCAACTGAGTCAACTCTCGTCTGGTCCTCTTTCACACCTTGAATCTTAGCCAGCTAAGAGCTTCCCTATTTAAATACCATAGAGCACCCTCCTTATTTTCTGTGCTGGAGTGAGAGTGCAGAGCTAGATAGAGAGCTCCATTTATTGGTTTTAACCTATCGCCTCCTGCATATATCTCTCCTCTCTCCAAATCTTGGTTGAGTCGCCATGGGAACTCAAACTCAGAACGGTGCCGATAAAACTTACGACCAGACAGAGGTTAGTATATATGCTTCTCGATAACTATCTGAAACTTTTTCAGAAATTGATGATCTTGTTTATGTTGGGGTGAGGTTGCATCTGGTTGTTTCATAAAGAATGAGGCCAATTAAGCTAGGCTTAAATGGGAGAAAGTAATTATGTCCTCTCCTCTTATATATACTTAGTTTTCCATTTTTGTTTTAGCTTATGTCTTTATTTCTGCTCGGAATCTTATCGAGATGAGACCTCATAAGGCCTGAGGGTCTTCTGGTTCGGTTGTTCTAATGCCCCAGGGCCTACGGCACCTTGTCTTCTACTTCAACTTTGATTTTCAAGCCAACTCTTCCAATTGATTGATAGAATTGACTAATACTTCATTTTTTCACCATGAAGCTAGTTTTTCAAAAATAATAATGATTAGACATACAACCTTTATTTTTTATTTATTAAAAACAGAGGTTTTTTTATAGATTGACAAAAAAAAAAAAACTAATACGACTAATAATACTATTCCTTCAACAAAATATACTAACAGGGCCCACTTACTATGTGTGTGGAGAGAAGTTAAAGGTAGTGAAAAAACTTCCCGTACAACTACCACATTTTCTGCTTTTTTAATTTTTTTTCTATTTTATAATTTACCATATTATACTTATTGATTAATTATATTTCATAATTTTTTAATATATAAATGTTAAATATTATCCTTATTGATTAATTATATTTCATAGTTTTTTAATATATAAAGGTTAAATTAGTAAAAAAAATTCAGTTTTAAAGAGCAAGCTCTCTTCTCTTAATAATAGTATAGATATATGAAATCCAAAAACTAATAAGACTATTCCTATATTTTTTTCTCGTATAGAGAATCTTTTAATCATTTTCTATGATTTCTACTGTATATATCATTCTTGTCATTTTTTTAAAAAAATTTCATCTTTGCATGCATAAACTAACCCAAAGAGATATTGTTTTCAAGTAAGATCTTCAAGTCTCCTTGACCAAATGCAGAGCATATTGACTATTCCTTCTTGCATTTTTGTTTTTCCTAGACCCACACGTGGCTTCGTTGGCAGCACTAGTATTTTTTTTTACACCAGTTGCAAAATAATTTCGAGGGGATAGGTTTGAAAATGTATGGCACGTAATTGAACTAATTTCTATAATTAGGCCAAAATAGAAAATTCAACGTTCATAAAAAATCACAGAAAAACAAATATATTTAGTTGAAATAAATATTGAATATGGTACTGGGCAGCACACGGTGTCAGCTTATTACTGGGCCATTATGAGATATGGGCCCAAAAGCTAATAAGACACAATTTACGTATCAAGGAAGCAACCCGGCCATCACTCAAAGGTTGACTATGCCAATTGATTCCATTCCCCAAATTTGGGGATACCAATCTCCCAAGATTCACTGAACTGAGATTGAATTCCCAAAATACCCTCCAAAGTCCCTAGAATATCACTACTGCCCCCAAAATTTCCTCTGCTAGCTAGGAATCTTGGACGCTACTGGTGTTTGATTTGTAAAATTTGAAGTGCTCAATTTGGTGTACATTTTGTTGTTGATTCTCATGAAAGCAGATTCAACATGGCTGCCTTTACAAAATTTGTGTACTAAATTGTTCACTTTTATGATAGATGGATGAAAAATTAGCCAGGGAAAAGGCAATTAATGATTGGCTTCCAATTACTTCTTCGAGGAATGCAAAATGGTGGTATTCGGCTTTTCACAATGTTACGGCCATGGTTGGAGCTGGTGTTCTCGGTCTCCCTTATGCCATGGCAGAGCTTGGATGGTATGTTAATTATTCTATATTCTAATTAACCATCAAATTAAACACTTATAACTTCAGATGTCAGTTAATTTGATTGATCTCATTGTGTAATTCAGGGGTCCTGGTATAGCTATCTTGGTCCTTTCATGGGTCATCACGTTATACACACTATGGCAAATGGTTGAGATGCATGAGATGGTTCCAGGGAAACGTTTTGATCGTTACCACGAATTGGGTCAGCATGCATTTGGTGAAAAACTTGGTCTTTACATTGTGGTGCCTCAGCAACTCATTGTTGAAGTTGGTGTTTGCATTGTGTACATGGTCACCGGAGGAAGATCGCTGCAGAAGGTCCATGACACTGTGTGCTCAGACTGCAAAAAGATCAAATTGACTTACTTCATCATGATCTTTGCCTCAGTTCACTTTGTGCTTTCCCACCTTCCCAACTTCAACTCCATCTCCGGCGTGTCTTTGGCCGCAGCTGTCATGTCCTTGAGGTGAGATAGCCTAACAAAAATTTTACTCACTACACGATAGGGGTGGTGAGAGGAACCCATTAGCCTTTTGTGTTAATTTGTTCCAAGTTAGATTTAGTCTAGCCCCCAACATGTTTGATGAAATGCCTCTAAGCTAGAGAGTCCTAGCTACTATATTTTTATTTTCATGTTATGTTATTGTTTGCGATTTAATTCATTGATATCTTGGATACTAATTGTGATGCATGTTTGTGCAGTTACTCTACCATAGCATGGACTGCTGCGCTAGACAAGGGTGTGGTAGAAAATGTCGATTATAGTTACAAAGCCAAGACTACTACAGGAAATTTTTTCAACTTCTTAGCTGCATTGGGTGAAGTGGCTTTTGCGTATGCTGGCCATAATGTGGTCCTCGAAATCCAAGCAACAATTCCTTCTACACCTGAGAAGCCTTCCAAGGTACCTATGTGGAAAGGAGTCATTGTTGCCTACATAATTGTGGCTTTGTGCTACTTCCCAGTTGCTCTAGTAGGATATTACATATATGGAAATTCAGTTGAAGACAACATCCTCGTCTCATTGGAAAGACCCAAATGGCTAATTGCAATGGCCAACATGTTTGTTGTCATCCATGTTATTGGAAGCTATCAGGTGATGGACCGATCAAGGATTGCCTAGATTTTTTGAATTTCATTTTCTGTTCTCAAACATCTAGTCTGACACTACGATCTCTGATGCAGATTTATGCAATGCCAGTGTTTGACATGATGGAAACTGTACTGGTAAAGAAGTTGAATTTCAGGCCAAGTTTTATGCTTCGCTTCGTTACACGAACTTTATATGTTGGTAAGTTACTTAGTTACAGTCGACCTTAATTCCATCAAGTTTATGCTATTGCTTCGAGTTCAACCTGGATATACATTAATGAATTAAAATTGACATTTCGTTGCAGCAATTACCATGTTTGTCGGAATCACATTCCCTTTCTTCAGTGGTCTCCTTGGATTTTTCGGAGGATTTGCTTTTGCCCCAACAACATATTTTGTAAGCTCACAATCCATTCCATTAAATTCTAATGAAATAAAATTGACATTCTGATTTTGTTTTTCACATGTGGTAATGAACTTGTTAATATCTTCAGCTCCCTTGTGTAATGTGGCTTGCCATCTACAAACCAAAGAGATTCGGCTTATCCTGGTGGTGCAACTATGTATGTTCAGTTTGGTTAATTCATGCTTTTATTTTTCTTAAACATGCGTCTTATTTCCTTTTGATTGCATATATTTGAGTTAATCTTATTTTGACTTGTTAATTTCAGATCTGCATCTTCTTTGGTGTTCTTTTGATGGTTCTATCACCAATTGGAGGGCTGAGATCAATCATAGTTCAAGCCAAGACCTACAAATTCTACTCATAAGCCATTGATCATCATCCTTCCAATCGACAAGCCTCAAAGGGGTTGTAGTAGTTTTTAAAAGAAAAGAAAAAGCATTGAGCCGTTTCTGATGAAGATGAGGAGGAAATCAAGGACTAAATACCTTGAGCAGCAAGTAAGCAGCGGACAAAGAAATAAATAAGGTTGTTTATGGAGTGGAATACTCGTCGCCATGTATTAGGGAAAAGAATCCATCACCATGGGACTAATTTCCGAAGGGCTCTACTGTCTCCTTTTCTTCATTATGTATTTGTTTGTGCAAGTCATCATGTATATGATCTTTCTTTTTGTGTTTGTTTAAGCATTCTGAGGTGGATATGTGTGAAATCTTAATTCCCCAATACTGATTGATCCTATAATACGTCAAATTTTGAGCAGTTATAGTTATATCCACTTATGAGTATTATTCATTTAGCTTGGACTCGACTAGCTAATGCAATCCAGCTTGATCACTTTGTGTCTTAGGAAGGGGATTTTGTACTACATTTTTGCTTATGTACCGTGGTGTGAATGAATTAGTTTGCGGTGCATTTCCTTTCACCAGATTTTATGAATTTCGACTGGTTTGCTGTGCGTTTCAGCTATTATTCCTTCAAACAATGAAAAGAATAAACCCCCAGAATTAACAGAATCTTTGATTGAGTGGCTTTGCTTCCCCAGGAATTTCGGAGTGAGAGCAGTGCAAAGATCATCAAATTGTCCAATTAACTTACCCCAAAAGGTCTTTTGTTAGGCGGAGTCAAATGGCAAATAATAGTCATAACTGTAGCCTAAGAGGTGGAAAGGAGGATTCAAGAGGAGCACCAGCTGTTTTGGAAGGCTTGGATGGTTGTGGGAAGACTATACGTCTAGTAAAACTAGACTAGTTTTGATCACTAGGAGAGTTTAGGGTATTCAACTGAATTATGGAGGTCAAAGTGTTGGGCAAATGATGTCTTCTTATCTTCCCACTTTGAGTACTTTATTTCTTTTTGTTCTCAGAGAGGTTTTGGTTCTTGTCCCCCTCTCTCTTCTTGTGATTTTTTTTTCTTTTATTAATAAAATAAAATAAAGGGACGGACGGTGGGTTCCTGGTTGCGATGGCCCCCTTTCTTTCGAGATTGCGGGTGGATGCCAGTCACCCCAAATCGGTTGTCGCAGAGGAACTAATATCGCCTAATCCTCTATTTAATTTATCTAAAAAAAGAAGACCTGCTCTATCATTTTTTAATATCAAGGATTTCGTTATGCCTTTTGGACTCGCTTTTCGGACCTTCTCCTTATCAACTGAGCAACTATTTCAATTATAAGTTTTTATTTTTTTATAAGAAAAAGAAATTACAACTTGAATTGTTGCTGGCCATCATCCCATATATAACGTATTAATTGGTGTTAGCTACCCTTTACCAAAGGAAAGAATTGTATCAATCCAAGGGTCTCTTCCATTGTCATACCTAGGCAATCGATACAACGGAATCGAACACTACAAGCAGATCACTAAGAATAATTAGGGCTGTTGGATCCAGTAGTAAGATGAGATCAAAAATCTTAATTAGATTCAAAATCTAAGTGCGAACTTTCTTCTCTAAATCATCGTTTCATCAAAATAAAGAAAAATGAGGGTGATTTTGGCCGTCGGGTGGCAAATGTAAGTGCATTAAGTAATGATATATCTCCCATAAGTTGGTGGGGGAAGACAAAAAAAAATCAGTGATCTTCATATCGCTATCAGAAGGTGGGAGTGAATTGAGAAACTATTTCGAAGACAATGCTTATAATTGGCTTATGGGCTGCTTCATTGAGCCATCACATAATATTACACTGATCATTCAATACCAACACTCTCTACGCTAATGAATTAAGAGCATTTACTACAATGTCTAATGATGATCATCACCACCAAGAATACATACTTGGGACAAGAACCACTATAAAAGATATAAACTATTCAGGTACAATGAAAACCTCAAAAACATAAAAAGAAAAATATCTTTGGGTTGAAGAATCAAAGGCTAAAAATACGACAGAGACACGTTATGTTTCATACGAGTTGCAACGTGTGTTAAGCTATTGGGCTCCAAATTTGCTTAATTGAGTCGTGTACGTGCTATTTTGAGAGGTGGTAGTGCACGAGCTACTAGCTAGCTAGAGAATATTGACGATTGTGTACCATACCTCTTTTGCTAAAACTGGTCCTGGCTCTACGCCACAAGTAGCAAGTGGCCTGGGTTAACCCGAGGATTAGCAATATGGAATCTCTATGTATACTGTGCACACGCCATCGATCTTATTTTAGTTAGTAAGCCACGGCTACCAGCAGCCATACTACATTACTACCTTCCCTTAGAAATGAAACATTCATTTTCTACGGTGTTGTAGCTAGGGTTAGGTAGTAAGGTTACTAATTCACTCGTACTACAATTACTATACGTTTGTGGTTTCTACTTCCTATGAAAGCTACGTACCTAATCAATCAGCACTGGGTTCAAGTACATGATTATAAGTTTTTCCAAAACGCGTCATATTAATTGCAAAAAATTACATTAACATATGACCTTCTATATTCAATCAAAAAAAAAAATGACCACTATAGAATTTTAAAATTTCAAATCTCTTATCTCAATATGTTTTACTTCCATTAGATTTTTTGTACGTAGAAAATAAAAGTGGAATTATTGTCATTTATACTTATACGTTAATACAAATAAAACTTAATCCCAGATCGAAGATCCAAGAATAAATTAAGAAAAAAATTAATATCAATAATTGTTTTCGATTCATGAGTGTTATATTTCAAATTATCCAATTATTGGTTTATGTAAGCATTCGATTTCTTTACAAACCTCTTCTGAGGAACGCCTCTTCTGGCTGGCTTCATGCCTTCGTTGAATTAGTTTTTCAACAATTTACCTTTTTTTAATCTTTGTGCATGGGATAGTTTGAATCTAAACAAGGATCTTGGATAGGCCTCTCCCACATAAGTTCCCCACATGTTCGTTATTGACTTATTTCTATGGGTATGTACGTCCCATGTACGTAACAGGTATTATAATAGAGCCATTTAATTGAATGCTAGATACACACACGCACAGTGCGTCTGAGTGAAACACCACGCCACCACGTGTCTAGAAACGAAGTACTTTATAATATTATTATTTTTTTCTGGTCACTTTTGCCCTTTGCTGCTCTGATCTCTTTGTTCCTCCTCTCTTGGCTTCTGCAAAAGCAATTTCTATTTTCTTCACTATATCCTCCAGAACCACCGAAGGCATCTCTTGGCCAAATTTGAATGAATACACATCTTCAAGAACCTCTTATCCAAAAATCAAACTTATGAAGCTAACAATCAAACATGACTTTACAAATTGAAAACTAACTTCATAGATCAGATATTGATCATAACTGGGTTCAAACGACAAAGAGAGATAATTAAGTAGCAGGTGGTGAAGAGCTTGATGAATTGGGCGACAGCGAAAGCTATTTGAGCAGAGAGAAGAGGATCGTTGGTGAAGATTAAAGACGACGAAAATAAAAGACTTAGCTGCCGTCACTTCACCCATCTCCTTATTCTCGTTGTTGGTTCAATTAATTCAAAAGCTGCTGAATTTCTGAGGTAAAATTCCAATCCAATAGAAATCCAGAATCTAAAATCTCAGTTGGACTATAAACTGGATTAAAAAATCAACTATTCAAATTTCACAAAATTGATATGAGGCTTATGATAACCCTTGCATTTCTTCACGCTTTCAATTCTAGCTTCAATTCTATTTCTATATCATTTACCCAGAAAACATGAGACTGATGAGAGCTAGAGGAGAAGAAAACGAAGCTATTTTTACCAAGAGAGGAAGGGGAAGAAGAAATGATAGGGGCAAAAATGACAAAAAAAAGAAGAAGAAAAACTTGCATTGAATAAAATACCTCGTCTCTGCTTTCATTGAACACGTGATGGTGTGTTGTTTCACTCAGACGCACTGTGCGTGTGTATGTAGCATTCCCCATAGCATCTGTTCAAAATTGAAAACTTGTAACATAAATTAGCTAGCTACACGCCAAGCCAACCACGAGGTCGTTGCCTGGAAAATTCAGCATTTGGAAAAAAAAACAAAAAACTGTTTCCGTTAATATGCGCGCAGTTTGGAAAGTCAAACTAAAAAACGTCACGAATTCGAATTACTCAACTCCTCTTTCACACGTTGGAATAGACTACTGACAAACAAAGATTCTTCTGAGTTTGAATACTTGAATCTTAGCTAGCCTTTTGTTTTAGAAGTACGTGAATCTTAGCTAGCTTAAGAGCTTCTGTATTTAAATACCATAGAGCATGCACCCTCCTTATTTTCTGTGCTGGACTGAGGGTGCAGAGCTAGCTAGAGAGCTCCATTTCTTGGTTTTAACCTATCAGCTACTGCATATATCTCTCCTATCTCCAAATCTTGGTTGAGTCGCCATGAGAACTCAAACTTACGACCAGACAGAGGTTAGTATTAGTCTCGATTCCTATCTGAAACTTTCGAAATTTCCGAAAATGATGTTGATGATCTTGTTTATATTCGGTTGAGGTTGCATCTGTTTGTTTCATAAACAATGAGGAAAGTTATGTCTTCTCATCTTATATACACTTGGTTTCCTATTTTTGTTTTACCATGCAATCTCAAAAAGTAACTAATAAAATTATCTTTCAACAATATATATATATATATATATATATATATATATATATATATATATATATATATATATCTCTCTTTTTTTGCTTATAGACAAACTTTCAATAATTTTCTATGATTTCTACAGTATACCGTAGATACTTGTCTTTGTTTTTTTAGAGAATAGGTAATTTCATTACTTATCTATGGCCAGAAGACACTTTGCATCAATTGTTGTTTCATACCAAAAGTCTAGATGGCACAAGTCGCCAAACAAATTGACCGGTAACCCTCATTGCAGACAAAATGAGCACAATTATTCGAGCCTAAAAACAACAGGACCCAAACCCTCACAACCTAAATCTCCTTCATAGTAAATCTAGTCGTCTAGAGACCTCAATTTGTATACAACTAGAGAAACTAAGAATTAAGCCGACAAAAACCCAAATCCAATTGCAGGCAAAAAAACAAAACTAGAACGGGATAAAGCCCACTAGATCTACCAGAAAAGGCCTAGAGAAAAAGTTAGAAAAATAAGATTTGCTGGACCAAACAACAGCTCAATCATGGTCCAAAGGAGAATCTAGCTAGCCCAAAGTCGAAGCCCAACAAGGCCAATCCGGCCCAAACCCATCTCCACCCCGTGCAGCATGTACGCCCGAGCAACGGCCACGACCCCATCGCCGCCCTTCCAAGGATTGTCGCCGCCATCGAAGCAAACGAGTTTGGATGCCCATCAGGCCCGAGCCAATCGGGTATGGGAAACCCAACACACCCCGCCGTCTACTAGATGCCAACGACGCCTCCACAACCTCCAACCACGGTCCCCGGAACTCTGCCGCGACCATCTATGCTGCCAACAAGGATCGAAAAGGGATGAAACCGGCCAACCAATGTTAGTTTCTTCCCGTCCAGAAACCAAAGAACCACCGCTGAGCTCTGTAGACCACCACCCGTCCGGCAGCACCGCAACGTCAGCGTGGCCAAAGGCCGGCAGTGAAATTGGGTCACCGCCAGATGAGCGCTCTTGAAACACTAGGGAAGACGACTAGGATAGAAGTTGTTGCCGCTAGAGAGAAGTAGATACTTGTCATTTTTGTTTCACCTTTGCGTGCATAAACAAACCCAAAGAGATATTATTTTCAAGTAAGATCCTTTGAGTCTCCTTAACCAAATGTAAAGCGTATTGACTATTCCTTCTTGCATTTTTGTTTTTCCTAGATCCACACGTGGCTTCGTTGGCAGCAATAGTATTTTTTTTTTTTTTACACCAGTTGCACTACAATTTTGAGAGGATAGGTTTGAATTATGTATCGCACGTAATTGAACTAATTTCTATAATTAGGCCAAAATAGAAAAAACAACGTCATAAAAAAATCACAGAAAAACAAATATATTTAGTTGAAATAAATATTGAATATGGTAATGGGCATTGGGCAGCACACGGTGTCAGCTTATTACTGGGCCATCGCAAATTGATAACTGTGAAAGTTGACTATGCCAATTGATTCAATTCCTCAAATTTGGGGATACCAATCTCCCTAGATTCACTGAGTTGAGATTGAATTCCCAAAATACCCTCCAAAGTCCCTAGAATATCACTACTGCCCCCAAAGTTTCCTTTGCTAGCTAGGAATCTTGGATACTACTGGTGTTTAATTTGTAAAATTTGAAGTGCTCAATATGGTGTACTTTTGTTGTTGATGCTCATGAAAGCATAACACGGCTGCCGTTACTAAATTTGTGTAGATGGACGAAAAATTAGCCAAGGAAAAGGCAATTAATGAGTGGCTTCCAATTACTTCTTCAAGGAATGCAAAATGGTGGTATTCGGCTTTTCACAATGTTACGGCCATGGTTGGAGCTGGTGTTCTCGGTCTCCCTTATGCCATGGCGGAGCTTGGATGGTATGTTAATTATTCTATATTCTAATTAAGCATCAAATTATACACTTACAACTTCTGTCAGTTCAGTTAATTTGATTGATCTCATTGTGTAATTCAGGGGTCCTGGTATAGTTATTTTGGTCCTTTCATGGGTCATCACATTGTACACACTATGGCAAATGGTTGAGATGCATGAGATGGTTCCAGGGAAACGTTTTGATCGTTACCACGAATTGGGTCAGCATGCATTTGGTGAAAAGCTTGGTCTTTACATTGTGGTGCCTCAGCAACTCATTGTTGAAGTTGGTGTTTGCGTTGTGTACATGGTCACCGGAGGAACATCGCTGAAGAAGGTCCATGACACTGTGTGCTCAGACTGCAAAAAGATCAAATTGACTTACTTCATCATGATCTTTGCCTCTGTTCACTTTGTGCTTTCCCACCTTCCCAACTTCCACTCTATCTCCGGCGTGTCTTTGGCTGCAGCTGTCATGTCCTTGAGGTCAGATATTTTTGCTAGGCTTTTACTCACTACATAATAGGCGTGGCGAGAGGAACCCACTAGCTTTTTGTGTTTCTTCCAAGTTAGAAGTCTTGCCCCCAAAACATGTTTGATGAAATTAATGCCTCTAAGCTAGGGAGTCCTACTATGTTTATTTCCAACTTCCAAGTTATGTTATTGTGTACGTGATTCATTAATATCTTGGATACTAATTGTGATGCATATGTGTGCAGTTACTCTACCATAGCATGGACTGCTGCGCTAGACAAGGGTGTGGTAGAAAATGTCGATTATAGTTACAAAGCCAAGACTACTACAGGAAAATTTTTCAACTTCTTAGCTGCATTGGGTGAAGTGGCTTTTGCGTATGCTGGCCATAATGTAGTCCTCGAAATCCAAGCAACAATTCCTTCTACACCTGAGAAGCCTTCCAAGGTACCCATGTGGAAAGGAGTCATTTTTGCCTATATAATTGTGGCTTTGTGCTACTTCCCAGTTTCTCTGGTGGGATATTACATATATGGCAATTCACTTGAAGACAACATCCTCGTCACATTGGAAAGACCCAAATGGCTAATTGCAATGGCCAACATGTTTGTTGTCATCCATGTTATTGGAAGCTATCAGGTGATGGACCGATCAAGGATTGCCTAAATTTTTTTAATTTCATTTTCTGTACTCAAACATTTAGTCTGACACTACTAGCTCTGTTGCAGGTTTATGCAATGCCAGTGTTTGACATGATGGAAACTCTACTGGTAAAGAAGTTGAATTTCAGGCCAACTTTTATGCTTCGCTTCATTACACGAACTTCATATGTTGGTAAGTTATTTGGTTACAGTTAACCTTAATTCCATCAAGTTTATGCTATTGCTTCGAGTTCAAGCTGGATATACATTAATGAATTAAAATATACATTTCGTTGCAGCAATTACCATGTTTCTCGGAATTACATTCCCTTTCTTCAGTGGTCTCCTTGGATTTTTCGGAGGATTTGCTTTTGCCCCAACAACATATTTTGTAAGCTCACAATCTATTCCTTTAAATTCTAATGAAATAAAATTGACATTCTGATTTTTCTTTTTCACATGTTTAATGAACTTGTTAATATCTTCAGCTCCCTTGCATAATGTGGCTTGCCATCTACAAACCAAAGAAATTCGGCTTATCTTGGTGGTGCAACTATGTATGTTGAGTTTGGTTAATTTATACTTTATTGTTCTTAAGCATGCATTTGATTTCCTCTTGATTGCATATATTTGAGTTAATCTTATTTTGACTTGCTAATTTCAGATCTGCATCTTCTTTGGTGTTCTTTTGATGGTTCTATCACCAATTGGAGGGCTGAGATCAATCATAGTTAAAGCCAAGACCTACGAATTCTTCTCGTAAGCCATTGATCATCATCCTTCCAAGCGAAAAGCCTAGACTTTTTTAAAAGAAAAGAAAAAAAACATTGAGCCGTTTCTGATGAAGATGAGGAAGAAATATCAAGGACTAAATACCTTGAGCAGCAAGTAAGCAGTGGACAAAGAATTAAATAAGGTTGTTTATGGAGTGGAATACTCGTCTCCATGTAAAAGAATCAGTCACCATGGGACTAATTCCAAAGGGCTCTCTACTGTTTCCTTTTCTTCATTATGTATTTGTTTGGGCATGTCATCATGTATATGATCTTTCTTTGTGTTTGTTTAAGCATTCTGAGGTGGATATGTGGGAAATCTTAATTCCCCAATACTGATTGATCCTATAATACGTCAAATTTTGAGCAGTTATAGCTATTTCCACTTTTGAGTATTATTCATTTGCTTGGACTCGCCTAGCTAATGCAATCCAGCTTGATCACTTTGTGTCTTAGGAAGGGGATTTTGTACTACATTTTTGCTTATGTACCGCGGTGTGAATGAATTAGTTTGCTGTGCATTTCCTTTCGCCAGATTTTATGAATTTTGATTGGTAGTGCAGAGATGTTCTGATATAACCACTAGTCTCTGTTTTGGGGAATCCATAGTTGAAGTCGAAATCTTATGACTAGTAACTAGTATGTTTCAATCAACCTAATGTACCAATCTGTTTCATGGAACCTACCAATTTGTATCACTGAGACTTATAATGTTTGATGCTTGATCTTAAACCAAAAGCACAAAAACGCAAAGCTAGCTGGAGCAGCAGCATCTTGGGATATAAATGGAACAACTACAGAAAAGCCAAAGTCTCCACATGGATTAGTGTAACATCCAACTTTTAAAGTGGCTAACTCAAAAGATTTGAAGGTTTTGCTCTTAATGTTACAAAAGAAGACTTTACCAGGAGAATGCAGCAGCATATATGAACTTTCCTCTCCATCTCATTTTCGTCTCGAGCAAGAAATAGAACATGTTGTTCAATTAGGAAGCGTGGTTAACCGGTGCCTAAGGGATCAAGATCAACATGGTACTTCACAAACCACCTAGAGTAGTTTCTCCCCATCTCCAACACTTCAAATCTAGTAAGACATGGACTATAAATTTCAATAATATGCAGATGGCTGCCACTATACTCCTCAAAATATTTATACATCCTATATTCCCATTTCTTCTGGTAACAATGAGGAGGACTATCAACCTACTCCTCAGAGAAATGATACCATTCCTAAGTATTAAAGGAAAACAATTCCAAGCCAAAGTGGAACCCAAAAGAACAAAGAGAACCGAACACAAAACAGTAATCATTATACCAGCATTTATTTACATACATCAAATTTTATCAAAGAAAGCTTGATAATTGCTTATCTATTAAGGTTGTATGCAGATACACATGCATTGATGATAAGGTTTCTGCAAATTAGATGTACCTAGTTTTCCAATGATATAAAACCCA
Source organism: Rosa rugosa (assembly GCF_958449725.1). Taxonomy (NCBI): domain Eukaryota; kingdom Viridiplantae; phylum Streptophyta; class Magnoliopsida; order Rosales; family Rosaceae; genus Rosa; species Rosa rugosa. The sequence continues at coordinate 71,874,241 of NC_084820.1, forward strand.
AAAAGAGAAACCAAAGTGATTTGAGAAAAAGTAAGTTTGAAATCGTAGGCTAAAATAAAGCTACAGTTTGCTCCATCAGGCAAAATTGCTACAGTACATCACAGTGGCAGCTGAAGTGGATCACTACTGCACTCCCCCTACTCTTCTTCAATCAATGGTGTAGTTTTCAGCAGATTGTACAACCAACTCTACATTCAACAGTATCTTCATGTAACACTAACGAATTAACCTTCCTAACCGCTCCAAGTCTCTAACATCTCCTTTACAGTCCATCCTGCAAAGCCAACTACCAAGATCAATAAACAGACAATTGCGTAGATCAATCAACAAGAATAAGTCAGAGTACCAGAAAAAATAGCGCAAGAAAAAGTGTAATGTCTTATCATAAAATTTTATGAAAAAGTTACGCTGTGTTTCATGAATTAGTTAAAAGTAACATGCTTCCAATGAATGTTCAGGCTACAATCGAAATCAATGTACCACAAAAGTTTCATGTCTTAAGATTTTATTGAAAAGTTACTTTGTGTTTCATGAACAAGTTAATAGTAATATGCTTCCAAGGAATAGTCAAGCCACAAACGAAATCATTAGCACACGGCCAAAGCAGATTCCGTCACTGATGCCTAATGGTTGGAGGACCCTATTGTCGCTTTGTCACACCCCAAATTTGAGGCATGACTAATATGATGGATTAAGTCCAAAATGTAAGTTTGCTAGAATTTCTCTCTCTCTCTCTCTCTCTCTCTCTCTAAGCTGAAGACTTTTAGAAAGAACCAAAAACGTAACCACCAAAATTTTAGTTGGGTTATGTTTAAAGGAAGAAACATTTTGTTAGCAACAATGAAATGGAACTTGAGAATGAACTATAAAATCTGATAAAAATAAAATACTGGAAAAGCTTTAAAATCTGATAAAAATAAAATACTGGAGGACCATATTGTCGCTTTGTCACACCCCAAACTTGAGGCATGACTAATATGATGGATTAAGTCGAAAATGTAAGTTTGCTGGAATTTCTCTCTCTCTCTCTCAGCTGAAGACTTTTAAAAAGAACCAAAAACGTAACCACCAAAATTTTAGTTGGGTTATGTTTAAAGGAAGAAACATTTTGTTAGCAACAATGAAATGGAACTTGAGAATGAACTACCACTTCATAACATGATAACCACAAAAGCAAACTCCTCAATTCAAATATGACAAGGCATCCCAGCCCAAGAGAACAAAGGTATCTGATCAATAAGCAAAGCACAGCCAATGATCAATAAACAAAGCACATCCAATGCACCATCACAAAGTAAAACCAAGCGAACTTCCACTCAAGAAAGCTCGAGAATATCACTTAAATGTCCACTCAAGGACTACCTGAAAACAACAACAAGAGTATAAGGAATGAGCTTCACAAGCTCAGTAGGTACGACAAAAATAATCATTATAACTAAGACTCTAGCCCAGCATGCACCGGAAAGTAAAGGACATGAGACTTGATGTTAATTACTTTTCAGGATAAGAAATATGATCACAAATTACACAAATTAAGGTTAAAGCTTAATAGTCCCGCTGCACTTGTAAAAGAAAATTAGAGACCCAAAATAATATAAAATGATGAGGGATCTCTACTCCAGAAAGAACATTGAAACTGTGAATATCAATTTTTTATGAACTTAAATAAGCAACTCTAAAACAACATAGCTTCATAAAACAGAAATAACTATAATCAAATTCATATCCAGCACAGCACTATTCAAATATGACAATGAGACAAGGATCAAGCCAAATTGGCATATGGAGGACACATAAGAAAGAGCGCCATAAAAGAATGAAAATGTACACATGAGGGCAATTGCATTAGAGTAGGCAAGCAATTTCAAACATTAACAAAGTGAGAAAGTGGGTTTAATGCAGATGACAATTGGGTTAGGTTAGAGTTCATAAAAGCACTAATTAACAACTACCATGCTGCACATATTATACATAGACATACATCAAAAACAACAAAAAGGACCAAAAAGGTTAGAGCATTACATGCTGTGAGAGTCAGCTATTCAAGGTCATCTACAAAACTGAGTCTGGTGGCATCCCAGTTCTTCTTCTCCTCCTTGTTCTCCTTCTCAGTTATTGGCATTGAAGGCTCCAGCAGGAATAGTGTTTTTGGAGCCAGAGGAGTGGCTTGAAATGTGCTACAAACCAAAGGCAGGTAGAGTGATTTTTCACGGTAGCTAAAAGTGGGAGCGATCGCTTCACTTACAATATCACTACCCTCACAACAATTTGAAAAATTTGGGCCTTATTTCTATGGAAGAAAAGGTTCAATCCCCCATCCCCTCTTCCATAAAAGAATGACAAAGGAACATAAGGCTCAAGGAGATATGCAGTATCATCCAGTGGAAGAGTGAGCAACTTGTGCCAAAATTCACCATCACCTCCTCCTTGGTTCTTCTCAATAGTCCAAACATTGAGCTTTGAGAACGGTTCTTGTGGCGAGGGATCAGTGTAAACACATAGGGAGAGCCTGCCTTGGAAGCCATGTCCAAGAGACATGTTTCTCGGTTTTAGATCCTCATCACCTCCTTCTTGGCCCAAACGAGCTTCTTCTTCTTGTTGTCGTTTGATCGGACTAATATTTCATATGTTTTTAGTGCATTTCTCTCTACATTTTACTTAGTTATTCTCTTAACATTATCATTTCTAACTTAGTTTAGTGTTTTTAGGTACTTTTGAGTCTAAAATGAAGGCAAGGAGGAAATGAGGCGCAAAAATGATCAGAAATGAAGAAATGAAGCTTTCCTAATCCTACCAGGACAAAGAATCCCAGTTGAAGTAGGAATCCTAAGTTAACTAAGAGTCAAGCTCGGAAAATGATGAGAAATGGCGAAAATGCAAGAGTCCTAGTTGGACTAGGAAACCTGTTGGCATTAGGAGTCTTGATGATACTAGGATACCTGAGTGGACTAGGAGAGCCCAAGAACATTCATGAAGCTTCTAGATGATGTCATGGACGACATGTGCAAGGCATGTGGTGGTAAAGCAATCAATATTAGATAAGGAATCCTAATTGGACACAAGATACAACGCGTCAAAGTCAAATTCGTTTCAAATTAGGAATCTGTCTGTGCAGATCAGTCAACTTCGACAGAGTCCTGAGAGCAGCTCAGAAATAAGAAAATTATTATTTTTATATGGTTGTCTAATTTTCAAAACGTTTTACAGTTTGTCAATATCAATTTTCTAGAAGAAGTTATGGCTGATTTAGTACACGAAGGTCAATCTGCCCGAAAATCTGTTTTGTGCAAATAAGGAGAGTTTTGACGTGAATATCTTTTGGGACGAGTTTGGGAAGGTTTCTACTCCATATTTGATCTGATTTTGAAGATATATTGCAGCCATGATGATGTGGACCAATGAGAAAATTCAAGAGGAAATCTACATCAACACAAAGAAGGAAAGTGAATCGGAATTGAAGAAGGAGAGCTAGGGTTGACATGTAAAACTTCCTCTATATATAGAGACCATTGAGCAACGTTTTTATCATCATCAAAACCAGAATCAAAACGCAAATCTTCTCCCTTTACTCTCTAAATTTCGATCACTCTCCATTGTTCAAGCATGGAAGCCATGAAGCATCTCCACCTCATTGCCGTAGTCATCATCAACGTCCTCCATCCTTTTGAAGATCATCTTGCATCCTTGAAGTTCTTCAAAAGTGTAACTATGTCCTTCTATCTTTTGTTTTTGGTTTCTTTGTTTTGTAACGTTAAAAACAGTTGTACCAGCGTTCTAGATTTTTGTTTTAAATGGATGTTTCGAATATTTGTGAGAATAAAGTTTATGTATTGATGTTTAGTTTCCAATAATCATGAAACATGAAAACGTTTTAGGTTTCTAGAATTCATAAATTGCAATTTCAATATGTGATGATGTAAGTTCATTGATTTTGTGCTTCAATCCCACCTTTTATGTGTTTTGTATTCTTTGGTTGCAAACTTAGAATATTGAGCATGTAATTCAATCCAAATTAAGATTGCTAGCGTTCTAGGTCTTAATTGCTAAGTGGAAAACCTATAATTCCTTAGGTAAATCAATGAAGAGTCTTGCATGCTTGTATGGCGTTCCAACTTGTGTTCTTTGCTTAAATCAATCAAACTTTCTAAGTGTTTATTGTGTTAACATAGTTTTGTTAGTGAGTAGCGTTCTATGACTAGCATTGCATGTTTAATAGGGTTAACTATGATGTGTTCATCTAGTTAATTTAATTAAGGAAAGTAATAAGGACTTTGTATGTGTTCATTTCTGTTTTGATTGATTTCTTCATTCACATATTTTGATCCATGGTTTTATGGTTAGATTGCTTGTTTTCGTGTTAATGATTGTTAACTACATCTCTACATCTTATCTGTCCATCTTTTCCTTGATTCATGGTTGATTGATCACATGTATTATATAGTTAGATTAGAATACAAACTTTTATAAATTCCCCCTATCTTGTAATTGTATAAATATATTTTGTTTTATTTTTGTTTTATACTTTGTGAATAATACTAATCTGTTTAACGTTTTTGACAGGAAGTATACCCCAATCCCTGGTTTAGAACGATACCCTACTTACTCATACTACAATTTGATACAAGGTTTAAATTGACACTCACTTTGAGTGTATCATCGTTCTCTTTCCAGATCTCCAGCATCAACGGTTGGGATTAAGAACCTCACTATCTTCAGTTGTCCAGTTCTGGTTTGCCCAAATCCATGAGCGGCTGGTATTCTCCATTCAAATTCAACTTCATTTTCCATCTGTTCTTTGTTCAAGTCCCAGATGCAAATCTTTTTGCTTGAAAGATTCTCGAAGCACACTTCGTCTCGGGATTGCCGATTCAAATTTAATCGTAATTAATAACCTTCACCCTAATTCTTGGTTCCCTAGCAACTCATCCCCCCCCACCCAAAAAAAAAAAATCTTGACCTCATGTTTCAACCTGTGTAACAAAGTATATCCTGCATCATTCACTCCCACTATCAACATAAACAACACGTCCAGCTTCATTTTCAACACCAGTATCAGTAGTGACTTTGTGGTTTTTCGATTGCTCTTATCAGAGGCAAAAAGTGAAACCTCCATTTTAGTTTTGTATATTAGTGCATTAGAAAGTCACAAATGCTACCGTACCATACCTATGTCCAGTTAGGAGTCATCATCTTCACAACAGAGCCTGATTCTCTTACCACTGTTGTTGTTTTCTTCAGCTTGGTTTTCCATAGCTTTCTAGTTGTACTTCTTGGATCTGTAGAGGAGATTCCCAAGAGGGGTTTCTTGGAACCTCCTGCAGGATCCAAGCTCCATCTGAATTCCTGAGGGAATGGCAGAGTGGATATCTACTCTCGTGAAGCCATGATTTAATGGTACACCATGGTCCTGATGCTTATGCACGGCTGGTATGATACGCAAAACTTCCATCATATTCAAGTGAAAGAGACCATTCTTGGGAATCCTCATTCATTGCTTCTAAGGCCCTTCATTCATTCTGTAAACTCCGTTCCTTAGGAAAATTAAGACCGAGACCGTCCTATGCAAATGATACAAAAGTTTTAATTTCGTTCAGCTTTGAGTTAGAAACATCATTCATGAAGTAAATATTTCCACCATTGAACTTACATCCTAGGGTGATTGAGCGTAGTTTTTTTTTTATTAGTTACTAACCAGGTAAATAAAATTAGTCCTTCTAAATCTTTTTTTTGTTTGAACACTGTCAAAAACTTTGTGATAATCTAAAAGCGTTCTTGCCAATTCATTTTTTTTTTTAAGAGAAGTAAATACTAAATCGCTAGTTTTATGAAGGATTATGCATATCTTTTTCCATTTTAAATAAATGAAATGTTTATAAGGAAATAATTTTTAATGCTTAAATAATACCCTATCATTTAGAGATTGAACAAATGGGCAGCTTGGTAGCCACTCGAGAAGCTGATGTTAATAATTTGGACATGGTGCTTGGCCATGGCTTCAAAGGTCAGCTTGCTGCATTTGTATATGTATCTCCTGCAGTTGAAGAAGGACACTCTTTCCTGCACATTTGGGTCCTGCTAAAGGAACTTGCTATGTACCACTGGCATAAGCTGGTAGCTTTGCCTTCTGTGATTACACTCGTGATAATCAAGTGTTTGTGCCCCTAGTCTTTTATTGTGGCAGAGAAGGTGGTGCAATCAATCTTCCCTGCACAAAAATAAGGAGGAAGTTGTGCATATGGGCCTTACCATTAGCTGATGCTGACTTAAGGAGAGTACATATACCTCGGCCATACCCTCAGGCATGAAAATGGAGTTGGATCCTGGAGGAAGTTCAAAGCGACCCGTTTGTGAAAGCTATGGAAAACAAAGCTAGAAGACAATAACACGGATGATGAAGGTATTGCTTTTGCACTTTAAATGATTATGTTTGGCATTTCTCCACTCCTATGTACTTGCTAGTTTCAGCATATGTATGATTTAATATAGTAAATTAACTTTTTAAAAATAATTTTCTTATAAACACTTCATTTATTTTAAATGAGAAAAAAATATAAATAATCCTTCATAAATGTAGCATTTAGTACTTACTTATCTCAAAAAAAAAAAAAATTGAATTGGCAAAAACGCTTTTTTTTTTTAATAAAGGGGTTTGGAACCCAGTCAGGCTGGGAGACTCATCCCGACGTGCATGTTATTAGAAATAATATTTGCTCGCATCGAGGGGGACGTAATAACTATAAACCGAGCGATAATAGAGGCAATTACAGTTATCCTCATAGATGACATCTTGAATAAAGCCTAGAGCCTCCTCTAACACTAGACTAATATCATGATCAAAACTGGCAAAAATACTTTTAAGAGTATCACAAAGTTTTTAACAGTGTTCAGAAAAAAAAAAAAAAAGATTTAGAGGGACCAATGCCGTTCATCTGGATAGTAACTGATAAAAAGAATTACGCTCAACCACCCTTGGATGTAAATCCAATGGTGGAAATATTTATTTTTAAATTAAACTTTTTTCTTTTCCATCATTAGATTTACATCCAAGGGTGGTTGAACATAATTTTTCTGGTCAGCTATCGATTAAGTGAACAATATTGAGGAACGACTAAGTTAAAAAAGCAATTTGTAGTAGGTTTTCATAAAGTACTTGATATTTTTTTCTAAAAGATCGATGCACTTCAAGTGCTTTCACATAAACCACTCAAAAATTTTATGAAAATAATAGTACGTGCTTCCATCAAAAGGCTTCCAGCAATCCAGTTAGTGCTCACTCTCTTGACTCTATTTCAATAAAAGAAGAACCGTGTAGAAATGCTATGTAACAAAACTACTTCTATAGAAGCAATCACAAACAAAGCCTCCAATTCCTTTATGTTTAATGTTTGTAAACTGCATCGACCATGCGAAATTGAAAACTAAAGCAAAATCTAAGAAGTGGGATCTCGGCTCTTCCATCGGTAGTTATCCCCAAAAATACGACCAAAGATTATCCTCCACCCCAACTGATTAATCATACAATTGGATGTAGCGCCCACTACCTAGGATCCAGGTATTGGGTTCGAGTCACCATGGGGGTAGGAGTGAAATCATTTGATCCTCTTTTAAAAAAATGAAGAAAAAAAAAATCATACAATTGGATTGATCCACTGTCGACAGTCGGCGGGTGGACACAATCAAATTGGTTACTTATTCATTGATTCACACTATTATATGCGTTTATGTAGGGCTCTTTTAATAACAGACTTTTTTTTTTTTTTTACCATTTCAAATTATCGTTTGTATGACTCATTTTTCAACCACGTATTGACATCTCGACCATTTAATTTGTAGGTCTCTATGAATAAATTATTTTTTAAATGTTCATCCAAATTAATATTTGTTAAAGTAAGGAACAATAAAACATAATTTATTCATAGAGACCTACAAATTAAATGGTCGAGATGTCAATACGTGGTTGAAAAATGAGTCATACAAATGATGATTTGAAATGGTATGTATATAAAAAAAAAGAGTCTGTTATTAAAAGAGCCCTGCATACTACTGGAATATATTAGTAGTTTTTAATCCTCTCTCTCTCACAAAACCCTAAAGGCCGGTTTTTTTTCCGAGCGTGATTTCGAGCTCGTCTGACAGCGCCCTGGCATCTGGGATGGCCTCTGGCTGCGCTGACTTCTTGAGGTTTGCTGCCGGACAGGTTTTGACTGCTATTGCTCGTGGGGTTCCGCCGAAGGAGGTGCTTCTGGTGCTTGTCGGCTGGTTTTGGCTGGGCTGGTGCGAGGAGGAGGGTTGTGCAAACAGGGCAGGCGATCGATCCTTGATGAAGGTTCTTGGTTGGCGGCGCTACGGATCCGACTTGTTGGCCGTGTGCGGGGCAAGGACCTGGATTGGGGCTGGTTTTCCGTGCAGGCGTGGGTCGTGGCGGTTTGGTGTCATGGTGGTTTGGGTTGTGGTTGTGGCAGTAGGGATCGAGGCGGCGCGGATCGTGGCGGCATGCGGTGGATGGAGCTCGGCCTGGCGATTTCGTACGACGGGAAGGGGACAAGCATGTGGACTGGACCTTGACCTTGCTGATGGGCCTGCGTGGACTTCCTTTGGTGGATGCCCTAGTTGGGCTGCTAGTTTTGGGCTAGGTTTTTGTTCTAGGCCATTTAATTTAGTTTAGTCATTTTGATTAAAATAATTCCCTACTTTGTTAGGGAGCTGTGCTTTCTAGTTTTTTTAGTGAGCGTCATGGAGTCTAGTTTACTCGGCCTATTTACTATGTAGTAGTTAATAGTTTATAGGCTTCCTTTCGGAGCATGGAACCGTCAAATGATTTGACCTAATCTATGTATCACTGTGCTACTACCACAAACTCTTTATCTACCCCTTGATGGTAGAGGGAGGATATGTAATGACCATTTCTGGCTTTCGATGAATGATAGTCGCCCTATTTGGGTTTGTTCAAAAAAAAAAAAAAAAAAGAGCCCTGCATAAACATACATAATTGTGTGAATCAAACCAAATATTAATTTGGCTGAAAAAAACGAGGACAACCAACGAAGAACACCCAACAAATTAAATATTAATTTGGCTTCTTTTTGGTAAGTTAGGTCTATACTACAAATTAATTTGTAGGTCTCTATGAATACATTATTTTTCAAATTTTCGCTTCGAAGAACACCCAACGAAGACAGTAGAACGTGATCAGCTAGCTGCAAAGCATATATCCGGCCAATAATTAAAACCTAAGTTACCAAGAAAAATCGAAATTAAACAATAGATAATCAAAGCAATATAAAAGAAAAGAAATGGTACCTAAAGGAGCGAAAGGATATGTATCTGAAGGTGAGTTTTTCTTCTTGTGAACGATAGGAAGTTGTGCAAAATTATTTAAACATCGTTTGCATTATTGCATATATATGTTTGAAATGAGTCTAGTATATGAGAGTTTTTTTTTTAATGATGAATGTAGTAACATGGTAGCTGCAAGCCTAGGCTGCAGACATAACAAAGCTCAAATATGTATTTAACATAGAAAGGAAGACTGAAGAAAAAAAATGTCCGAGTCTAGCTGAAATTTATACGATGGAAATACAGACCTTAATTAACGCAAGCTAAATGCATATAATGCCCCAGAGGAAAAGCTTTGATTCTTGATCGAAGTTGATGTGAATAAGAACTCATTGCAGATGGGTTTCCATTTTTTACTCATCTCTAAAGGTTTAAGGGTCCAGGGTTTAGGTGTACGTATAAAGATTAATGCGTTAACTTCGATGTGAGATTATTCTCACAACCCATGGATTTGTTGGTTAATTGGGATTAAACATTCAGCTGGATTAGTATGCACTTTGATATTTTTGGCCAATGATTAATGGGTCATCAACGTAAATACGATCTTTGAAGACTTACCTGCTCATAAAGGTTGGCCAATTAATTCCAGCTCGCTGGGAAGTGAAGTAGTGTAGCTGCAGTACTATATATATATATACGCACTAGTTAATTAACTTAATTCTACATATTCTACAGTCAGGTCTAGGAGTATAGCCAATCAAACTCACATGGAACTTTGTAGTGATCGATCCATTTGACTGCCCATGTTAAACAGAGACAAATTGAATTGCATGTTAAAATGGCCATATATCCTCCTCTGCTAGTTGCATCCTTCACGATTTTGGGCTAGTGCATGTTACCGATCGATCTGATGGTTTAGGGTTGCTGTGCCCGAGCTGACTCAGATATATGCTTGAGTAGTCCTTTTGTCGATCTAATCGATTTCTTGTTACACATGAATATATATAGCTGGCGAAGTATTTCGACCTAGCTTGTCGAACTTGTGGATGGGTGTTGTCTTTTGGTGAGGGCACACAGCACACACTCGTATTAAACCTCTCTTGTTATGTATCAATTACTCTGTCGGAAATATGCATATATATACATGATAGTGATGTAGAAATGATCGAGGTAGACATCGATATAACTTGTCACCTGGCCAATTTGTAGCTTTCATTTTGATGCGAGTGCGACTACATATATTGTACATATATATATTTAGTGTCAACAAGTTGTGTTCTATCCCCATACATAATTACAGAACTTTACCGAGTGTATCGGATACACCAAGAGGACACTGGTCTATGTGATGATCTAGCATACTTTTGTTTCACACATGATTGCTCAAGGGGTTTAACTCTTGGATTCAAGAGATAGATAGTCTACCTGAAGATTGAATATGTTTTTGCTTCCCATATAGTTGCTCAAGGGATTAGAGTTTAACTCTTGGATTCCAGAATCCAGATTCTAGAGTTACACCATAAATTAAAGCTTTTACCCCAAATTCCTAACGTACACCAGCAACACACCGATCGGTCAAGCAACATGAAGATGGTGCGCAATTTAAACCGACGAGCTTTGTATAAACTTACTGTAAATGCTCTACGTGTTGAATAATTGGTCTATATTTATTGACTAGTTAATTCTACATGTTGAATAATTGGTCTGTATTTATTGAATTGTACAGCGAAGTCCAGGGTATAGCTAATCAAACTCACGTGGAACTTGTAGTGCTAGTGTGACTACCAAGCGTCCAAGCCTACATAGTGATCTTAATCCATGTGACTCTGCACGCGGAGACAAAATTAAGATACACATTTTGTGCCATATGCCCATCCTTTGCTACTGTATCTCTTTTGGTTTAGGGTTACTGTGCCTTAGCTAAATCATAATTTACCATTACGTATGTATGTGATCGGCAAATAATAACCGTCTTAACTGAGAGCTCGCCTTGCTGGGTTGTGAAACTGATCATGGATCTATATATTCCACCAGAAAGAGCCTGTACTTGTTTTGGCTCACATGGAAAATATACATATATATGGATGGCCACTACCCATTGATTTAATTATACTGTATTATACAGGGTTTGAATGTACCTAGTAGCTACTCTGTGTTATATATATATATATATATATATACAGTCCGGCTACACTAAGAACGTCCTTAGTTTTTCTTAGATACGGATTTCCGGTTTTCACCCACTTTCCGATCAAATTTTCACATCTTAACCGTTCAGTTTTTAGGTCAAAATTTCAGCCAAATTGGTGATCATTAAGGCATCCAAAACTGCAAATTACAACAATGTAAACGAACGGTTCCGGTTCAACAGATTCGGTTCGTTCGTGTAAATTGCAGTTTTGGACGCCTTAACGATCACCAAATTGGCTGAAATTTTGCAGAGGTGATCCATACATTAGGACCTAAAAACTGAACGGTTAAGATGTGAAAATGTTATCGGAAAGTTGGTGAAAACAGTAAATCCGTTCCATAAGAAAAACTAAGGACATCCTTACTTGAGAAAAATCATATATATATATATATATATATAATATATATATATATATATATATATATATATATATATATATATATATATATATATATATCCTATCCAGAGCGAGGTCTTGCTCTGAAATTAACGTGTGAGGTTGGAGTTTAAGGTCACTTTTCGGTCTCATATCCATATCTCGACCGTTCAGTTTTTAAATACTACTGTATAGATCATCTCTGCAAAGTTTCAGCCAAATTCATGATCTTTAAGGTAAACATCTCACTTAATTGCTTATATAATTCATGAAGTATTTAATTTGGGTATGGATATGGAGAGGAGTCCCCAACTTCAAGAACTTTGGTTAATATGCTTCACTACTGTTTTGTGGTATATTTGGCATGCTAGAAATCAAATCTGATTTGAGAGCGTGCAAGGCATTTTCAGTTCTTGGAGTTTGTCGTCTAATCTCAGGGTATATGATATCCAAGCAGCTAGTCGACTGGCAACAGGTCATATGCATAATACAATTCAAGATTTACATATCTTGAAAAGTTTTGGTGCTTGTTGTAGACTGCGACGTACTCCTAGAGTGGTTGAGGTTAATTGGCATCCCCCCATTATTGGGTGGATCAAGATTAATTCTGACGGCGCTTGGAAACATGAAGAGGGTATTGGAGGATTCAGAGCTGTCTTTCGTATTATAAAAGTCAGTTTATTGGTGCTTTTGCTTCTAACCTGGATATTCCTAGTTCTATTGCGGCAGAAGTAATGGCAGTCATTACGGCTATTGAGATTGCTTGGCTTCACGATTGGAAACACATATGGCTAGAGGTAGATTCCTCTACTGTATTGGATTATATTCGCTCTCCTTCTCTTGTGCCTTGGCAACTTCGAGTACGTTGGTTAAATTGCTTATATAGGATCTCACAAATGAACTTTAAATCTTCACACATATTTAGAGAAGGGAATAAGGTAGTAGATGCTCTAGCTAATCATAGAACATCTTTGTCGGAGCAAGTATGGTGGGATATGCCTCCTCCATTTCTCTTGTCGTTCTATGAGAGTGATGTTTTGGGTCTTCCACAGTTTAGATTTCGTTGATTTGTTTGTTTTGCTTGTTTATTCTGGAGGTTTTGGTTAGGTCCCCCTCTATTGTCATTCACATTTTTTTGGCTTCATAAATTAGAGTGTTAGAGAGGTTGTTCCTCTGCTATCACTCATTGCCAAAAAAAAAAAAAAAATATTGCTTATATAATATATGTATAAACGTCCAAGTTAGAAGTATACAATTTTATAAAAGAAAATTGTAAGCAATTTTATAAAAGAAAATTGTAAGCTTCTAACTTGGACGTTTATACATATATTATATAAGCAATTTATAAAATTGTAAACTTCTAACTTGGACGTTTATACATACATTATATAAGCAATTAATTAACCTAATTGACTCATCGATCCTCCTCTCCACCGCCTGCTAATCTAAATGACTAAACTTTAAGTCCATATGCCTCCATATAAGTCCTCCATTTTCTTTGTCCAATAGAGTATGAGTCCTCCAATTGTCGTCCCCATGTTGTGGCTTTATACTACTGCGAGAGAAAAGTCAAATGGTCAACGTGGCTTCTGTGGTTCCCTTTCACAGCAATCATGCGTAAGAGTTAGGATTAGGATTGGTTATATATAAGCTTCTGCTGCTGTTACGCCGTCCAAGAATAACGCAGTAACGTGCACCTGCTTTGACTTCTCTATCTAACTCTCAGACTTTCTGTATTCACGATTTGATTTATACGTTTCAGCTAGACCTCAGGCAGTTCATGTATTCATGTTTGACATCCATGCATCAATGGAATACATTAAGCAAAGTTGTCAAAGTGGGAATACTTTTTCTTGTTGATTAGGTACATTAGGTACAATATGAACATCCATACTCTCTGGAGTGTTACTAATTTTCAAATGTCTACAAAATGCGAGTCAAAATCAACGATAGATATCTAAATTTTAGATTATTTCGGACGGATGTTTGATTTTTTTTTCATTATTTTTAGAAGTCATATTCTCTACTAAATAATTAATTGGTACACTGAAATGAAGACAATTTGCGTTTAATGAGACACTAAAGCTATTGTTGAAACAAGTTACTAATTAACTAGATCAATAAAGAATATTCGCAAATATTGATCTCGTGAATGAAAATTTTATGTATGATACATGTATGTTTCGCAAATAATTTATTGGACAATATTTCTCTATATTTAAGTGATCAAACAAAACTTACAACAACAAAAAAACCCTAGTACTCGAAGGCGCCGCACGCACACAAGCTTGGTCTAGTTTTAGCAGAGCTCCTCTCGTCCGGCGGCGTTCATCATCGGCATGGGGCTTGCCTCGTCGTCGTTGGGAGGCTGCCGGACGGGTGCTGGTGGTCGACAGTTCTCTGGCCTCTAGGGTTTGCAGCAACCCGAAGTTGACAACGGGTTCCGGTCTGGTTTGAAGCCTCCCTGTGGCTTGGGCTGTCGTGGGGTTCCGGCTTAAGGGGCGGCGCAAGCTAGCTTCGGCTCTTGGCGGCGGCGCAGCGGCATTGACAGGGTGCGGTTGACCTTCCTGGGGCATCGGGGATCAGGTCCCGTTTGGATTGGGTCTGGTGTTTTCGGGTTGCGCCGATGTCTCTCAGCGGTGGCAACGTGTTGTTGGCGGGGTTCCTTGAAGTTGGGAGGCGACGACATGATTGCGGCATGGCGTGGAGGCGGTGGCTGATTGCGGCGTGTGCGCGTCGAGCTCAGCGTAGGGAAGTGGAGGTGGAACGAGCTGGGCCAGCTGTTGGGCCTAGGGTGCTGCTATCTGCTTTGGGCTAGTTGGACTTTTCTTAGTTTTTTTCTTGTTCTAGTTTTTTCCCTTGTTCTAGAACCCTAGGTTTGTACTCTCTACGTTTGTTAGGGAATTACGCACTTTCGTGCCTCTAGCAAATCCTCTGGAGTGGTAACGACGGAGGATTCTCAAGACAAGAACGTGTGCCTAGTATTTGTTTTAGATTCTAGTGCTATGTAAGTTAGCTACTTTAATCGTACACCAATTGAGGTCTCTAGGCGGTTGGGTGGCTATAGCAAGAGCTTAGATAGTTTTGGGTTTTGAGCATTTCGCTAGGCACTTTCATAAGTGAGCGCATTTGTTTTCAGTGAGGGTACTTGTCATTTGCTTGGCAACTTGTGCCAGCTAGATCTGTTGGTATGAGACAGCTTGTGATGTATGTGCCTTCTGACCATGGATAAGTTAATGAAGTTATCTATTTCTAAAAAAAACAAAACTTACAACAACCATGATTTACTTTCAATGGGACCCCAGACGCGCCGGTGAGCAAGACAGATTACAGCAGGAAGTCCAAAATTAGTTAAGATAAAGTATACTAAACTGCAGTATAGAGATGACTGACATCTATTTTTGAAGAGAAGAAACCGAATTTTCTGTGCAAGTGTACGTGCCCAAATGAGCAGACAAGAACCACTTTCCATGGTGGGGAGTACGTGATCTGGAACCTGGTTGTCACTCTTTAAACTAATTTCCTCATCAGTTTACTAGACAAACCAAAACTGATATGCATGTCCGTCAAAGGACCAGCTGATTGTTCATCTATCACACCGCATAACTTTAAACAATACATATTCTTTTTGACACCATTGCCATGCTAACCTTTACTGTTCCAGGTAATTTGCTAGTTACCATATATGGGTTTGTTTATGAATTTGAAGCTGGACTTGGACCTTCCATTTCTCACCAACATCCCTAATAGAGTTTCTATATCTTCCTTGTCCTCTATTATATATACTTCAACTGAGTTCATGCTCTAAAAGATCCCAGATTTATTTTCATGGCTTCTTTCCTTTCATAGCATATAATACCCAGTTCATCATTTTGCTTCTTTCCTTGTTGGTTATGGCTCCAAACAACTCAGTTGCAATCACAATCCAGAAGCCAAACAACTCTTTCTCAAAGGCAAAGTCTTTGGAGTCCTCTGTTTTCTTTGAGAAGCAGAAAGCAGCGAGCCCCAAGCAATTCACATGGGTTCTTCTTCTCAAAGTCAACAGAATCTTTGCTTGTCTTTCATGGCTTCCAATGGCATTCAGAAAACGCATTGCTTTATCGGATATGAGCGATGAGGAGCCGAGGAATCGAGGAAAGTTGTACAGATTCATCAAGGCTTTTCTTATGTTGTCAATTGTGGCTTTGGGAGTTGAAGTTATTGCTCATTACAAGAAATGGAATTTAAATCTGGTTCATCATCAACCTTGGGAAGTTCAGGGTCTGGTGCGGTGGTCCTATATGGCTTGGTTGTCTTTCAGAGTTGACTATATTGCACCAGTGGCTATCTTCCTCTCTAAATTCTGCATTGTTCTGTTCCTGATTCAGTCTCTTGATAGATTGGTTTTGTGTCTTGGATGTTTCTGGATCAAGTTCAAGAAGGTAAAGCCTAGGATTGAGCCAGATGCTTATGATGTTGAAGACCCTTCTAGCTTCCCAATGGTCCTTCTTCAGATTCCCATGTGCAATGAGAGAGAGGTAACAGAACAAACTAGCTGTACTTCTGTTATAAAAAAGGTCCTTTTGTGTTGGATTCTCATGTTGCTTCTGGTATGTTTAATTACTTCAGGTGTACGAACAAGCCATTGCCGCCGCATGCCAGATGGATTGGCCTAGGGACAGACTTTTGATTCAAGTTTTGGACGACTCGGACGACATAGTTCTACAGAATTTAATCCAAGATGAAATCTCGGCATGGAATCAGAAAGGCATTAACATAATCTACAGGCACAGATTGATCAGAACTGGCTACAAAGCTGGGAATCTTAAATCGGCCATGGGATGTGAGTATGTCAAAGACTACGAGTTTGTGGCAATTTTCGATGCTGATTTCACACCCAATCCTGATTTCCTTAAACTCACTGTTCCTCACTTCAAGGTGATTGATAGACTAATTATTATAATATGTCAGTAAATAGATGCAGTGTTTTCTAAGTAGCCACTAACATTCTTTAAACTTTTCACAGGGAAATCCAGAATTAGGACTAGTCCAGGCTA
Source organism: Rosa rugosa (assembly GCF_958449725.1). NCBI lineage: Eukaryota > Viridiplantae > Streptophyta > Magnoliopsida > Rosales > Rosaceae > Rosa > Rosa rugosa. Next base: position 71,891,120 of record NC_084820.1, read on the forward strand.
GGTGGTCATTTGTGAACAAGGATGAGAATTTACTTACAAGGCTGCAAAACATCAACTTGTGCTTCCATTTTGAAGTGGAGCAGCAAGTTAATGGTGTCTTTCTCAATTTCTTCGGATTCAATGGAACCGCAGGAGTTTGGAGAATTAAGGCCCTGGAAGAATCAGGAGGTTGGCTAGAGAGAACAACAGTTGAAGACATGGACATTGCAGTTCGAGCACACTTGAATGGGTGGAAATTCATCTTCCTCAATGATGTAAAAGCCCTCTGTGAATTACCAGAGTCTTATGAAACTTATAAGAAGCAGCAGCATCGATGGCATTCAGGTCCAATGCAGCTCTTCAGATTATGCCTTCCTGCTATCTTAACTTCCAAGGTTGGTTTTTCACCCTTCATTTGAATTTTTGATTACTTCCAAAAACTGTCACATTATATAAGTTTTTGTAACAATTTTTAAATTATCATTGTGCAGATATCTATATTCAAGAAGGCCAACTTAATATTTCTATTCTTTCTTTTGAGGAAGCTAATTCTTCCCTTTTACTCATTCACATTGTTCTGCATCATACTTCCATTGACCATGTTCATACCTGAGGCTGAATTACCTCTTTGGGTAATTTGCTATGTACCAATTTTCATGTCCTTCCTCAACATTCTACCATCCCCAAAATCTTTCCCTTTCCTAGTCCCATACCTACTCTTTGAAAACACAATGTCTGTCACAAAATTCAATGCCATGGTCTCCGGCCTATTTCAGCTGGGAAGTTCTTATGAGTGGGTGGTGACAAAGAAGACCGGAAGATCATCTGAGTCAGATTTGTTAGCGTTTGCTGAAAGGGAATCGTCAAATGATGAGAAGATCCTAAGGAGGAACTCTGAGTCTGGTTTAGAATCGTTAAGTAAACTCAAGGAACAAGAAGTAGCAGCACCTCCCAAGAAAAAGAAGAAAAATGGGATTTATAGGAAGGAACTTGCTCTTGCTTTTCTGCTACTCACAGCATCAGCAAGAAGTTTCCTATCAGAACATGGAGTTCACTTCTATTTCTTGCTTTTCCAAGGCTTGTCATTTCTTGTTGTAGGTTTGGACTTAATAGGTGAGCAGATTAGCTAAAAGCTTCAAACAAAGTGAAATTTCCCCACAGTTATTTCTTGATAGATATGTTGAACTTTAAGAGACATATTTGCAGCTCTTTGGTGTTCAAAGTTGGATTCAATTACATGTAGACACATTTGCCATTACCCATTTGAAATAGAAGGGAATGGCATATATGATATAAAAATTGAGTTAATTGTATAATGTTATATGTAATCAGTGATGAAATAATGACAATTTGTAAAGGGAAATTCAGATATTTTTCAATGCTTTGTGGAGTATAGAGTTTCCCCCTCAATCCTTATCAACTATTACCATTACCCTTTCACATAAGAACAAATACAGACCCACATCATCAACAGGACCAAAGAAAAAAAAACAAAAAAACAAAAACAAACCAGAAAGGAAAATGAAAATTACCTAAACTCTGAGAGTTTGATGGATTGGATTTTAATCAAACGCAGCAAAGCAGCGATGAAGGAGAAGACAAATGATCCATTTGGTCGAATCTGAATTATTTGGTGGGCAAGTTTGTGAGTTCATATGCAGGCATGTTACATGTCTCATGTCTGAGAGCATCTAAATATATGAGGATTTAAACCTAAGAAATTAGGTACTATGTTGGGCCCTAACCATAATCGAGCCGGAGGCTCTAGCTCGGCCCGTAGTTTGCTTTTGATTGGCCACAACGGGCAGACTAAAATTCTCTCTGCATGCCCATTTTCCCCTCTCTGCGTAATCGCCTTCTACTAAGTAGCTTAGATAGGCTTACCAATGGCCTGTTCAGGTAGAATAGAAATAGTGTAATTTATAAAATTGAAGTGCATAGGAAGTAATTGTTAGAATCGGACTACTAACAATTCTGGATGTTACAATCAAAAGCAAACGAAAATAAATTGATTACATCACACATGGATCTTGATAACCTAGTTTTGATGATTCTCCCCAACCGGTGTCTCATCCCCAAAGAGGATTCGCGTGCATATTTGAAATGTGTAACACCTCTTTGTTTTGTTATAATCACAAGCAAAGAAAATAAATTGAATACATCACACACTGATCTTGATAACCTAGTTTTCATTATTCTCCCCCAACCCCGGTATGGGTGTCTCGTCCCCAACAAAGATTCACGTGCATATTTGAAATGCGTAACACCTCTTTGTTTTGTGGTTGCGTTGCTTCGCATAATATATGCGCGCGCGCATAATGTCAAATAGTGTGTGCACACATCATGCAAAAGGTTGCTTCTTCATATGTCTTGCAACCCGTGTTTGCAATTTCCTCCTAATTATATCATGTACGTAGTGTTCATTGTTAATCTTCACGTGATTATTTCTTCAACCAACCCTTAATCCTTGACTCAACGTTTGAGTGTTGTAGAATCTCTGTTTGGTTTTGTCTTTCTAAATTTGTTTTAGGTCTTGAGTTGATGTAGATCTAATACACCACCAATACAAAAATTAAGTACTGCATCAAATGCAAATGAAAAAACAGAGTCATATGGCATGACAATGACATATAAACTCTATGATCGATTACAATGGTTGCATACTTGCATTGAGTTCTAAATAACAGAGTATGAAATATTTACTTTTTCGGAAAACATAAAAAACAAAAATTTGATTATGAATATTCATCTACTTCGAATGACTATTCTGACATACTTTCTGTTTAAGTAAAATAGATTCGAGAGAGAATTGTAGAGAAATGTGTATTATTATTGAGAATAGGAGCCCTATATATAGGGATTACAAAGTACTAGTTCTAATGTTACAAGGAATACCAATCCGTGTAGGATTGGGAAATCTAGAACCTTCTCTCCTATTGCTACTCCTAGTTTGATAAGGCACACTAAATCGATATTCCTTCAACACTCCCCCTTGTGCCGCTTCAAACTTGGTGGTGACGCTTCATCCGTTGCCTCGTTAAAAACCTTGCCAGGTAACAAAAACCCTGTGGGATAAAAATAACTCTGGTCGAAGGACAAAAAGAGCACAACACGTCCTTCACTCTTCGAGATCGAACATGCAGACATCATAACTCCCCCTGATGTCGATATCTCCCCCTGATTGCTACAATCGTGGGAGTTCGGATAACTTTCTCAATCTGATGCTCTTCACATGTTTCTCGAAGGTGGATTTAGGTAACGACTTAGTGAATAAGTCCGCTACATTATCCTCTGATCGGATTTGATTCACTTCAATCTTTAGAAGTGATTGTTGTTGCTGATTATAAAAGAACTTAGTCAATATATGCTTGGTGTTGTCGCCTTTGATGAAACCTAACTTCATTTGTTCAATATAAGCTGCATTATCCTCATAAATGCATGTAGGTTCATCTGTGGTAGACTTCAAAGCACAACTTCCTTGAATATGTCGAATCACAGACCTTAGCCATATACATTCACGAACGGCTTCATGTAGAGCAATAATCTCTGCATGATTCGAGGAAGTAGCAACAAGGGTCTGTTTTGTAGACCTCCAAGATATCGCAGTGCTTCCCATGGTAAAGACATAACCAGTTTGGGAGCGACCTTTGTGAGGGTCAGAGAGGTACCCTGCATCAGCAAATCCCATCAAAACATTGTTGTCGTTTTGATGGAGGGGAATAGGGTGAGGCCGGCCACCATGGGCGGCTGCGGCGCTGGAGGTGACAACATGGCCGACGGTCATGTTATGGACGGCGGCTCCATGCCTAATGGGGTCTGATCCCATTCTTCCGTCGTTCCTCATCTCTCTGTAGGGATAAAATAGACCCATATCAATCGTACCTCTTAGGTATCGAAAGATTGTCTTTACACCAATCCAATGGCGGCGTGTTGGCGCAGAGCTATGTCGAGCTAACAAGTTCACTGCGAATGAGATATCCGGTCTTGTGCATTGAGCTAAGTACAATAATGCGCCTATTGCACTCAAATAGGGCACTTCGGCCTCTAATGGTTCTTCGTCCTCATCCCTTGGACGAAACGGATCTTTTCCGGGCTCAAGACTACGGCCGATCATGGGAATACTCGCAGGCTTCACTTTATCTTCATTAAAGCGCCTTAGGACCTTCTGAGTATATGCAGACTGATGGATCAAAATCCCATCACTACGGTGCTCGAGTTCTAAACCGAGACAAAACCGTGTTTTCCCAAGATCTTTCATCTCAAATTCGGATTTCAAGTATTTAGCAGTTTCCTTCAACTCATCTAGAGTTCCAATTAGGTTCATGTCATCGACATAAACTGCTACGATTGCAAATCCGGAACTTGTTCTCTTAATGAACACGCATGAGCATATTTCGTTGTTAATATATCCCTTCCCAATCAAGTAGTCACTTAGACGGTTATACCACATCCGTCCGGATTGTTTTAATCCATATAGTGAGCGTTTTAACCTTATTGAAAACGCGCTCCGTGGTTTAGAGCCACTTGATTTGGGTAATTGAAGTCCATCTGGAACCTTCATATATATCTCTGAATCTAGATCCCCATAGAGATATGCTGTAACCACATCCATAAGCTGCATGTCAAGTTTTTCGGAAACTACCAAACTGACAAGGTAGCGGAACGTTATAACGTCTATTACGGGAGAATATGTCTCCTCGTAGTCGATTCCAGGGCGTTGTGAGAAACCTTGCGCCACAAGGCGGGCTTTATATCTTACCACCTCATTTTTCTCATTACGCTTTCTAACAAAGACCCATTTATGGCCAACAGGCTTTACACTTGGGGGTGTCTGCGTTACAGGCCCAAATACCTGTCTCTTTGTTAGTGAATCCAATTCAACCTGGATCGCATCTTTCCATTTAGACCAATCTGCTCTTCGTTGACATTCTTCAACAGAGCGAGGTTCGATATCATCATATTCTATAATTCCTTTTGCAATATGATATGCAAATGCATCATCAATCGCCATAGAATTTCTATCCATCATCTCATGTACACTAGTGTAATTTATGGAGATCTCTCTATTCTCTGGAGTTGGTTCTGACATTGGAGCGTCCCCCAATGATGTCTCTTGGACATAACCATAATCCGGAATATTCTCATGAGATGGATTATTCACATCGATGATTAATGGATTATTTTGTGCCAAACTCGCTTTCTTTCTTGGGCGAGAATCCATCGAACCTATGGGCCTCCCGCGCTTCCTGGCAGGAGCCGTGGGCCTAGCCATAACGTCACCATCATTGAGAGATGGGACGTTGGCGCCATGCTCATGCATTCTTGAGTTGGCGTCATGTCCTCTACTTTTAGGGACTTCAATCCTTGCAGGCACGTTTGCAGCAGGTATGTTTGATCTCGTCACTTTAGCGATATCAGAAAAAGCATCAGGCATCGATTCTGCTACGTTCTGAAGATCAAGAATTCTCCGCACTTCAATTTCGGACTGTGCGGTTCGGGGATCAAGATGAGACAGAGTGGGGATAGACCACGACAATTCCTGTCGTTCCTGTTGAACATTGATGTTCTTATCTCCCCCTAACGATGGGAAGACTGTCTCATCGAAGTGACAATCCGCAAATCTAGCGGTAAAGAGATCGCCTGTCAAGGGTTCTATGTAGCGGATAATCGTTGGAGAATCATATCCAACATAAATGCCTAATCGTCTTTGAGGACCCATTTTGGTGCGCTGTGGTGGCGCAATTGGCACATAAACTGCACACCCAAATATGCGTAAGTGTGAGACATTAGACTCATACCCAGTCACCATCTGGGACACAGAAAAGGGTTGAGTGGCAGTGAGCCTCAGACGAATAAGCACAGCTGCATGCAATATTGCATAGCCCCAAGCAGAAATAGGGAGATTGGTGCGCATTACCAATGCCCTAGCGACCATTTGTAGTCGTTTAATGGCGGCTTCTGCGAGACCATTTTGGGTGTGAACATGAGGAACAGGATGTTCAACATCAATCCCAATGGACATGCAATAATCATCAAAAGTCTTTGATGTAAACTCTCTAGCATTGTCTAATCTTATAGACTTAATGGGATGATCAGGGTGGTGAGCCCTCAACTTAATTATTTGTGCTAGGAGTTTAGCAAATGCAGCGTTCCTTGTGGACAATAGCATGACATGTAACCAGCGTGTCGATGCATCAACCAATACCATAAAATATCGAAATGGTCCGCATGATGGTTGAATAGGTCCACAAATATCACCTTGGATTCTTTGCAAGAATGGTATATTTTCTTTGGTGTCCTTTGCATAGGATGGTCTCGATCCTAACTTTGCTAAAGAGCAGGCTTTGCAGAACGAATGATAGGCTGTAGAAACAACCAATGAGGATTTTGGTTGAGCCAAAAAATCACAAGTGACTTTAGAAGTAAAAGTTGGAGACAAAGGAGCCTTGGTGGCGTCAATGCCACCCTGAGGCCGCAGAGGGAAGGCGGCGCCGGCCAAGGATGGCCGGATTTGGGGGGGGGAACGGCGCCGTGAGGCGCAGGGGCTCCTTCGGTGTCCAAAAACCGAGTTTTACTTCTTTTCGTTCTGAAAAAGGGATGTCCGTGTGAAGTCTTTAATATACGGATCATCATGTCACGACCTGGGTGTCCCAAACGGTCGTGCCAAAGCCTATATGTGTCGGAATCCCATAAATCATCTCTCATGACATGGTTGGATTTAATGACTCGAATAGTGGTTGCGTACAACCCACTAGAGCGACACATAAGTTTCTCTAAGACTCGTTTATGTCCGTAGTCATTAGAGGTGATGCAAAGGAACTCTTGTCCATTCTCACAATGTGTTTCCACATGAAAACCATTGGCTCTTATATCTTTGAAGTAATAAAGTTCAAAAAAATATGTCCATGACATGAAAAATAAATCGATACTTTATTAATAATAGCCAATGATTACATCAAAGTTTCTTGACCAAAATCTAATCCAACATAAAAATCAAACCGTAGACAAATCGTAGTCACTCAATCCGTTCGGTAATTTCAATTTAGTTGTGACCAGGTAAGGTAAGGCGAGATTTTGGTGGAGCGTTGCTCACTTTTAAAACCGTTCTCTCAGATCAAACCTTGCCTAGACATCACAAGTACTCTTGAGTACGCCTAGAGGGAAAAAGTTAATACAATAAGTCATTTTATTGATTTAAGGCATAATAGCCATTACATAATTCTTGGAAAAAATGAAAGACTATAAATAAAAATCTGCGCATTTTGTCTTCATCGCCAGATTTAAAGTCTTTGTGAACTCGAAGTCTTGATCACCATGATGCGTCTACCTCCGTAGGTACATTGCAAATTCAGGTCCATTGATCAGACGTTCCATATCAGAAATAGACACCATAAAAAGGATTCTCCCTTTATTGAGGCGCATTGGCGCAATATGCATAGTCCCTAGGACTGGTGGCGTTGGAAAGTGGTGCCCATGGCCAACGTTGGCTCCATGGTTTCCAACCCTATTTCCCTCAAAATCACGCCTCCTACGGTCGTGTGATTGTCGCCTTGAGCGATTACCTTCTTGAGCATTTCGATCGTATGGATCATGACGTCGATGGCGACTTTCTCTAGCCATAGGACGATGCTCTTGATGGCTATCTTGAAGCCTATCAAATTCTCTTTTCACAAGTTCATTGCCATGTCTTTCAGCAGTGGCCATAGCTTCAATAAGCTATTGGAAACTTGTGATCCGTCTTGCATTTACATGAGTCCGGAATAAGTCAGAGGACCTCATAGCACAGGCGGGGAAGGTATTGAGGGTTTTCTCAATCAACTGGTCTTCTGTGATCATCTTTCCACAGAGACGCATCATTACTCTGATGCGGAGGGCTTCCGAATAAAATAGCATGACCGTGTCAAATTCAGAGAAGCGAAGATCTTTCCATTCTGCTTCTGTATTCTGAAGTATGGAGTCACGAACATTGCCATATCGTTCGCGAAGCGCATGCCAAAGCTTTATGGCGCTATCCTCATTTATGAACTCAAACTGTAAGTCACTATCCATGTGACGTTTCAGGAAGGCAAGTGCCTTGGAATTATCTTTCTCAGTTTGAGGGTCTGGAGCTGTTTCTATAGGACAAAGCTCTTGGATAGTATGCAATAAATCACGGGCAATAAGGTGGATCTCGACATCAATGACCCAGATTAAGTACCTTTTGCCTGCATAATCCAATGGAATAAAATCGAGTTTGTTCATGTTTGACATCCTGAAAGATGAAACAAGAACAAGTTAGTTTCGGACTCAATGCTTCCACGAAAACTAATATAAATAAGATTTCCGAGCTATGCTACCAAGAAATCGATTTCCAAGAATAATTGGATTAGACCGAAACAATGATGTTTGTATGGTCGTAAATCGATGCTTACGGATGCTCTTTGTTGTGTTTTTGGCTCATTGATACAATCTGAAAATTAGGATGCAGAATTCAAATCCAAGTCTAGAAAGGAAAGAGGTTTGCGCGCAGCTTTTCTATAAGTTCTAGGAAAGTTAGTCTTTCAAGTTCTATTAGGATTTGTATTAAAAGCTTAGTCTATTAGGGTTAGGAATCCTAATCCCATGTTGTATCAGCAGCCTCTATGCCCTATAAATAGGAGCTGCAGTCAGTTTTCTGATATAGAAGACAGAAAGTGCAGAAAACTGAGAGTCAAGGTGATAGAGAGATAAGAACTAGTCTGAGGGGTTTGAGGGATCTGCAATAAGTACTTGTAAACACCTAAATTCTTCATAGTGCTAGTGAATCTCTCAAGAGAGATCACGAAGTGGACGTAGGCTAAAGTTTTGGCTGAACCACTATAAAATCTGCTGTGTTGTTTCTGTTTTCAGTTCATCTATTTTCTAACCTTGCTTAAGTAGTAAAACACAACGATCCTAAAGGGGGCTTACACAATAAGTGGTATCAAAGCTTAGGCTCAAGGTGTTTTGCGATGGTGAACAGCAAAGTCATTGTCGAAGCAGGCGATGTGAAACCGTCCATTAAGCCCTTTAATGGCAAGGACAACTTCACGCTTTGGCAGAGGAAGATGAAGAACGTTCTGGTTCAGCAAGAGGTTGATGAGGCAATTGGAGATAAGCCTACAACGATGTCTGAAGCAGATTATACAAAGAAGAATAAGAAAGCAAAGAGCTCCATTGAGCTGCATCTTGCTGATAATGTCTTGCTTCATATTGGTGAGAATATGACTGCAAAGCAAGCATGGGAGAAGCTTGAAAGCGTCTACAGGGGTAAAACTATCAGCAGCAAGCTACTCTTGAAGGAACAGCTCTTTGGCCTTAAGATGGAGGAAGGGGATGATCTTAATGATCACATATGCAATTTTCAGAATTGCATATCAAACTTGGAGAAGGTTGGAGCAAAGATGGATGACGAAGACACGGCTGTCATGTTACTTCATTCGCTTCCACCTTCATTCAAGCACTTCAAAACCACCATGATATTCAAAGATACTATCACACTTTCTAAAGTGTGTGAGAACTTGGAATCATATGTCAAAATGGACAAAAATGAAGAAAGTTCTCAAGCACGGGGACTTCATGTCCGAGGCAAGGAGAAAGGAAGGTCCAGGAATAGAGGTGGTGGATTTGAAGAAAAAGGCAGGTCTAAATCCAAGGGGAAAGGCAAAGAAAAGAAGAATGGTTGCTTCGAATGTGGTTCACTCGACCACTGGAAAAGGAATTGCAAACAATGGAAGGAGAAAAAGGCGCAGATGTTAGGAGAAAGCTCCAAGTCAGCCAATGTCGTTACTGGAAATTATAGTGACGATGGAGAACTTCTCGCAGTAACAACCAGCTCCGGCGCGCTTAAATATTGGACCTTGGATACAGCCTGCACATTTCATATGTGTGCACACAGAGATTGGTACGACACATATGAAGAGAGGAACACCGGGGAAGTGTTGATGGGAGATGATTCACCTTGTAGAATCATGGGAATCGGAACAGTAAAGATCAAGATGCATGATGGAATTGTCCGAACGCTGGGAAACGTCCGACATGTCCCAAAATTGAGCAGAAATCTGATTTCATTGAGCACTTTGGATAGGGCTGGATTTTGGTATAAATCTGAAAAAGGACAGCTCAAGGTAGGAAAGGGACAAATGGTCTACATGAGGAGTGTGATGCAACTAGATAACATGTATAAACTTACGGGTTCTACAGTGGTAGGTGGAGCTGCAGTTTGTACGGAGGAAGACAAGACTGAGCTTTGGCATAAACGGCTAGGGCACATGAGTCAGAGAGGGTTGCAAGAATTACACAAAAGGGATCAGCTGGAAGGTGTAATGAGCTGCAAGCTTGAATTTTGCAAGTATTGCACACTAGGAAAGCAGACCAAGGTGACGTTCAATATGGGCAGCAGTGAGAACAAATCCAAAGGAGTATTGGACTATATTCACACAGATGTTTGGGGGCCTACACCAACAAAATCAAAGGGTGGAGCCAGATATTTTGTCTCTTTCATAGATGATTTTTCAAGGAAAGTTTGGGTACATTTCATGAAAACTAAAGACCAAGTTTTCACTAAGTTCAAGGAGTGGAAAGCTGAAGTTGAAAACCAAACAGGCAGAAAAATCAAGTGTTTGAGAAGCGACAATGGAGGTGAATATAGAGATAATCAGTTCTTACAGCTGTGCAAGGATGCGGGCATCACAAGACACTTTACTGTTAAGAAGACTCCTCAACAAAACGGTGTTGCAGAAAGGATGAACAGAACTCTCATGGAGAGAGAAAGAAGCATGAGACTTCATGCGGGGTTGCCTGAAACTTTTTGGGCAGAAGGGGTTAATCATGCATGTTATTTGATTAATCGATCACCTTCTAGGGCTATTAACTTCAAGTGTGCAGAGGAGGTATGGTCTGGAAAGCCAGTTGATTATTCCAACTTGAGAGTGTTTGGTTGCAGTGCTTATGCACATATTCCCAGCGATGAAAGAACCAAACTGAAACCTAAGTCCCATGAGTGCTTGTTCATCGGCTTTGAGAAAGGGGTGAAAGGTTATAAGTTGTGGGATATAGTCAACGACAAAAGATTGATCAGCAGGGATGTAATCTTTGATGAGAAGACTATGCCATTGAATGAGGAGGTTAATAGCAAGAAGGAGAAGATGGCTGTTGTTGCAGAAGAAGCAATCAAGATTTCATTAGCTAAACCATCAGATGAAGATTCCCAAGTTCAGGTGGAGCAAATTGAGCAAGTAGGGAATGATCAAGGAGCTATTGAAGAAACAGAGCAGCAACAACAGTCACCAGTTAGGGCTCAGGTGGAGCAATCCCCACAGAGGGGTCGAAATTCCCCTATCCCACAAGCACCTGAGTCATTTAAAAGAAGCATAGCACTTGACAAACCGAAGAGGAATCCAAGAAAGATACAAAGGTTTGGGTTCGAACCGGAAGAAGATGTGAGTCATGCTCTGAGTATAAGTCAAGGAGATCCAACTACTTATCAAGATGCCATAGAAAGCGAAGAACGGGCAGGTTGGATTGGTGCTATGACAGAAGAGATGGAATCTTTGCATAAGAATTCCGTGTGGGAGTTGGTTCCTAAACCCAAAGAAAGAAAACTTGTTGGCTGCAAGTGGGTGTTTAGGAAGAAAGAAGGAATACATGATGCTGATGCCATAAAGTACAAAGCACGTTTGGTGGAAAAAGGGTATTCGCAGAAAGAGGGAGTGGACTATGACGAGATTTTCTCTCCGGTCGTCAAACACACTTCGATTCGGTTATTGTTGTCTATAGCAGCTCAGTATGATATGGAGATTGAGCAGATGGATGTGAAAACTGCGTTTCTTCATGGGGACCTCGAAGAAGACATTTATATGTCGCAGCCGGAGGGTTTTGTCGAAACAGGAAAAGAGGATCTGGTTTGTAGGTTAAAGAAGTCCCTATATGGACTTAAGCAATCACCAAGGCAGTGGTACAAGCGTTTCGACACATACATGCTGAAAATAGGCTACACAAGGTGTCTATATGACTGCTGCGTTTACTACCATGTATTCGAAGATGGGGAGATTATTCTACTACTTTTGTATGTAGATGACATGCTAATTGCATGCAAGGATATGTCGAAAATTCAAGAGCTTAAGAAGAAATTGGGAGCTGAATTCGACATGAAGGATCTAGGAGCTGCACAAAAGATCCTTGGAATTGAAATAAGGCGGGATAGAAAAGCTGGTAAAATTTGGCTTTCACAAGAAAAGTACATTCTGAGGGTACTTGAACGCTTCAACATGGATGGAGCTAAGGTTGTTTCTATCCCATTAGCTGCACATTATCAGTTAAGTGCAAAACAAAGGCCATCAAGTCAAAAAGAGATTGATGCGATGAAGGATGTTCCATATGCAAGTGCAGTAGGGTGTCTCATGTATGCGATGATTTGCACAAGACCAGATTTAGCTCAAGCATTGAGCGTTGTCTCTAAGTACATGTCAAATCCGGGTAAGCCCCACTGGGAAGCAGTGAAGTGGATTTTGAGGTATTTAAAAGGGACTAGGCAGCTTGGAATCATGTTTGAGAGAAAACAAGAAGTAGCATGTGTGGCTGGTTTTGTGGATGCAGATTATGCAGGAGACTTAGATAAAAGAAGGTCCACAACAGGTTATGTTTTTACTTGTGGAGGAGGACCTGTGAGTTGGAAATCACCTCTTCAAGCAGTCACAGCTCTATCTACTACTGAGGCAGAATATATGGCATTAACAGAAGCTTCAAAGGAAGCTATTTGGTTGAATGGGCTAGCAAGTGAATTTGGAATTCACCAAGAAGGCGTGGTAGTGAAGTGTGACAGTCAAAGTGCCATTCATTTGGCAAAGAATCAGGTGTTTCATGCAAGGACGAAACACATTGATGTTCGCTATCACAGGATCAGAGATTGGGTAGAATCTGGAAATATCTTTGTGGAGAAGGTTCACACAAATGACAATGCTGCAGATTGTCTTACCAAGCCCGTTGCTGTAGAGAAGTTCAAGCATTGCTTGAACTTGCTCAGTATCACAACATGCTGAGTTGTGGTGGAGCACCTCCTCACTTGAGGTGCGTTGAGGCAAGAAGAGTCTTGCCAAGGTGAAGGTTCTTGAAGGTTTGTTCGGGATTACTTCAAGAAGTTCAAGACATCCTGAAGGTTGCAGCAATCGTTTTGGTATCAACTCACCAAGGTGGAGATTGTTGTGTTTTTGGCTCATTGATACAATCTGAAAATTAGGATGCAGAATTCAAATCCAAGTCTAGAAAGGAAAGAGGTTTGCGCGTAGCTTTTCTATAAGTTCTAGGAAAGTTAGTCTTTCAAGTTCTATTAGGATTTGTATTAAAAGCTTAGTCTATTAGGGTTAGGAATCCTAATCCCATGTTGTATCAGCAGCCTCTATGCCCTATAAATAGGAGCTGCAGTCAGTTTTCTGATATAGAAGACAGAAAGTGCAGAAAACTGAGAGTCAAGGTGATAGAGAGATAAGAACTAGTCTGAGGGGTTTGAGGGATCTGCAATAAGTACTTGTAAACACCTAAATTCTTCATAGTGCTAGTGAATCTCTCAAGAGAGATCACGAAGTGGACGTAGGCTAAAGTTTTGGCTGAACCACTATAAAATCTGCTGTGTTGTTTCTGTTTTCAGTTCATCTATTTTCTGACCTTGCTTAAGTAGTAAAACACAACGATCCTAAAGGGGGCTTACACAATACTCTTAGTCCGAAGTCTTACGAACGCTCTTAGTTCGTTAATTGCGTGAATCCCCACGATTCTGCTTTTCAAGAATCGAACCCACGTTATAAGAAAGGTGGGATGTAGAAGAATGGAGGTTTTCAAGTCCCCGAGAAAAGAAGAAGAAATATAAATTCCGAATTATAGGAACTTCAAAACTTACTCTTTTGAATACTTACATGTATTTGGATCACGCGCGTGTCGATGCAGGCGTGATGGAGCGAAGCAATCCGAGTAGAGGCGTGCAGCGAATGTTTATAAGGTCAAGCTTGTTGAAATTCGGAGCAAATTCTCTTCTGAACAGTTTTCACTTTGATTGTTGTACTGGTCTCAAAATAACTCCGATAAGGCTGAAATTCGGAGGTCCGATGGAAGAGACAGAGATGAACAACTTTGATGAAGAAAAGATTTTGATCCGAGGTTCCGAACTAGATGTTTCGAAGCCTGCAAACAGACGGACGTGCACAGGAAAGAGGAAAGGTGCAGTCGGTGTGCGTTGGTGCTGCAGGGGCAGTAGGGATGCGTGCGCAGGGGCGCGTAGGTGCTGCAGGGACAGCAGATGTGCGGCAGAGCTGTAGGAGCAGCAGTGCAGCGACGCGGGGCTGCAGACGCACGGGCGCGTAGGCGGGCAGCACGGAGCGCAGGGGCGCGTAGCGCTGGGCGCGCAAGGAGCAGGCTGCAGCTCAGGCTTGGCTAGCTCGGGCTAGGGGCTGCTGGGGCAGTAGGCACGCAAGTAGGCAGAATAGTTGGTTTCAGTTTTTGTGGCTAGAGTCGTGCTGATAACGTGTTTAAGTAAAATAGATTCGAGAGAGAATTGTAGAGAGATGTGTATTATTATTGAGAATAGGAGCCCTATATATAGGGATTACAAAGTACTAGTTCTAATGTTACAAGGAATACCAATCCGTGTAGGATTGGGAAATCTAGAACCTTCTCTCCTATTGCTACTCCTAGTTTGATAAGGCACACTAAATCGATATTCCTTCAACACTTTCTACATTAATAGGAACGTCAGTGAGTTATTAATCAAGTTCTATTTCAAAGGGAGCACAGATTTTCATCCACAACTTTCTTCAAATAAAGTACTTAGTTCACTAAAAACCTGGTAATCATACATCAGGGATTCAGGAGTTTCAAATACTACATATACAAGGGATTGGTCATTTGGTATATATTGCATACTCTATTAATTAGTACGATAAGTTAAGACCTGGTTGGGGTTAATTTTGAAGAAGCGCACCAAGCATGTATTCCAAACTTTGAGTCTCTGTGCTACCTAATTTCTTCAATTTCCTACTTTTTATACTTTATCTACAGTACTGGTATAGACTCAATACAGATATATTACTTAATCTACACTTCAATTATATCTTGCAATTGTTAAGTCTTAATCTTGTATTATGTGTTTATATAGCAAATGACTATCGATTGGGAATAATTGGAGGTCTAGGGAAGATGGAGTTAAATTCGTACGGAAGAGTCAAGTCGCTCGGTGGCAAACTGGCAACTAATTGGGAATTTCAAGCCGCTCTTTGCATCAACATAAGAGGTCCTACCATATTGTAATATTTAGCCAAGCAGGACCAAAAATGGAGTCAAATGGATGTCTTTGCTCGAGTCTTTTGGTGTATATATACACATAATGTTTAGAATTTACATGAAATGATGGTGACTCACACCTTTATAAAAATTTATTGTTTCCTTTTCAGATGTGGAATATATGTTTTGTAACGATTTGGCAATAATATCACTTCGTTGTAACTCTTCTTTGCAATAATTAATACCTTAATTAGGAGCAATTTGCTTGTTTTCTGCTCCCATCCGAGCTAGAATTCCCACAGAGTTGTTATCTGCTGTCATGACCTTCAGTTGCTTCCACATGGGCTGCAATAAGGCAATGGTGCAATACAACTTCTTTAGCAATTGAAAACTCATGAATAAAAAAGAAAAATATAAACACTCAACCCCCAACTCGCTTTGTCTCTCCCAGCTTTTTAGACTGAGAGAAGGTCTTATTAAGCAGGCGGCGATCAGGTATGGCGGAGATGGATTCAGATATGGCGAACAAGGCATTCGTAATTATTAGAATGATGTCAATTGTCAAATACACGAGTATATAGAATTCTTATTAACAAGTTAACAACTTGTTTGGCTCCAAAACCAGTTGGCTTGCAAACTGTCTCTTTTGAGCGAGTGATTGCGCAGGCGTGCCAGCACCGCGGGGTGCAGTCGTTGGGGTAGTCCCTTGACCTGACTTCTTCTTCAAGCACTGTGGACGAGGAGAGCACCAACCTCGTCACAGGGTTCTTCTCTAGCCTTTCGGAAAAGGACTTTTGCCTTACGGATAAGGACTTTGGTTGTGGTCTCTTGCGTTCACCGAATAGATACTTAGTGTTGTAGACTAAGCAGAGCAATCACTGGGAAGTTGGGAGAAAGCACGGGTTGCGCTAAAGCGTGACTTTAGCTTCGCTGGGTTGCGAGGGCGTTACCCTTGCTTCGCTGGCAGTAACGGTGGCGGTTGCGCTCGCAGTCGGCTCGCTGGGAGACTGGGACTGGAAGTACGGTCGCCGGGTTGGTCTGGTGATGCTGACAGTCGGCTCTTGGAGAGACTAGGACTGACGCAAGGTCACCGGGTTTCAACAAGGTTGAAGGTTTGCTCCGGGGAGGCTTTGTAATCGCTAGGATTGATTGATATGAGAGAGGTGTCCTTTCTGTATCGTCTTTAGCCTCTATATATAGGCTGCTGCAGATTCTCTTCCAAATAGGAATGAAATACTATATTTTAGGCCACAGATATTGGCCTTGAATCAAATCAAAACTCTTAATAGTTTTGATAACTATCGTAGTCAATGAAAGATTAACTCTGTCGTAGCAATCTTCTAGGCAAGGTTAATTGCCTTTTGGAGTCCTGGATGTAATCTTCTTCTGGTCGCGAGTCAAACTGCTCCACCTTCATGAAACCTTAATTGCATGGAAGACTTGCTCGCTTGCATGTGATTGGCTGGTGAATGATGGCCCACCATGCTATTTAATTGCATGAATACTCTTGAATATGAGTGGAGAAGGACAGCACGTTGCCATGTTTAATTACATGGGGAATCTTCCTTACTTGAACCATGCATGAGCCACCATACATACATCATATATATATAAATATTCCTCTTTGACCACCATCAAGCATGATTGCATGCTTCCATATATGCCATTGCACATTAATTGCATGGGAATATATGAATATTCGCATGGCTTGCTTGCATGCCGCTGGTAGCGAAGGATAATGGCCCACCTTGACTCCCTCTTTAATTGAACCACCAAAGATCTTAATTGCAGGGGTGGTCTTGAATATGGGTAGAGAAGTATAGCCAGCTTGATCTTCGCGAGCAAACCGACTCGTCCGCATTCTTCCCTCCTGCTCAACCTTGGTAATCAAGCAAATAGATCATCATTAATTATCAAATATTTGATAATTAATAGTCAATCGATTAATCCCCAGATTTGCTTTAAAATTGCTTGGCCTCCAAGTAGGCTTTATTTAGCCTCTAAACAATATTTTCCGAGCTTATCGAAAATAAATCGTTTGGGCCACGGATATTGGCCCGGTTCTCTTCGAGTCCCCCATGTAGGAAAAAATATTTATTTTGGGTTCAAACACAACTCTTGAGGTTACAACAACCAACACATAACTTCCATCACACACAAGCCAGCCAAAGTCTCCATATATCGATAATTCTGTTTATACACTCGTAGTTTGGAATCATTAACACCGGGCCTGGAAGTTAGCACAAAAGATTTGAATCGAAAATGTTACACTTTAATTACCAGGAGTATATATGCAGCAACAGAGACGAACTTTCTTCTCCTTCAACTTTCTCCGGAACAAAAAACAGTAAATTGATATGATATGAGCCACGGGAAAGCAGTTGACATGCATGGGATCATCAAACTAAGATGATATACAACATAAAACATCAATACATCATGTGTGCACTAATATATTCAATAAGACAAGAAAGAAATTAATGGAGCATCAATACATTATACATTAACAGATCCCTTAGAAATGGAAACAAAAAGGCTGTGGTAAAGGATGTGTAGGACTCATTCTCTGGCCTCATATAGCATGGAATTGTCCATATGCAGAAATGACCAGTTCATAATGGCCTCAAGAAAGCAGGAAACAAATGAAAACCCATTTGGTAATTTTTTTTTTAAAGGACCATTTGGTAATATTTAATAAGCAGGTAGGTACGTCGATCACTTTCTTTTACCAATCCAACATCAAAACAGCTTAAAGCATATGATTATATAATAACACTTGATTCAATCAGCATTTGGAGACAGACTTTGCAGGCCAGATTGAATATTTGATAGAGAAGACAGAAGACTAGCAAACAAATGAAGTTGCCAGCAACTTCGATTAGGGCGGAGTTTTCTGTAGCTTAACATTCTGTCATTTTCGATACATTCATAGCTCAGCCTCGTAGTACATTATATGTTTCATCTCTCCATTCATTTTGAAGTTCCATGCTCTAATATTTCCTTCCAGGAGTTGAAGCCTACTCGGTCTATCAATGGGAATTCAAGCTCCAACCGACTATAGTTCTTCTGCCCCAAGCAATGTAAGCTCGCTCTCTCTAGAATTGGACATACACTTGATGCATGACTTGAACACACAAAAAGAGGAATTGATATCTTATTTAAGGACCCTGCTCTTAGCTGCTTGAAGTTTGATTTGATTTTAAAAATTTCAAGTTTTATCAATCATGCACCACCATCAAATGATGTTATTGTTTGGGACAAACACCACTATTGGTTCTTCATTAGCCTTTTGTTGTTTAAAACTCGCCCTAAGTTTCTCAAGGCTATGCCATCAAGCACACAAAATCTCTCAATCAACAAAAATAAAATTTAGTACCGTTAGGTGGTTTTGTTTAAGAAGTGTGGATTGTGAGTTGTACTAAATAACAGATGGATGAGCAACCGGAGAAGCAAGCAAAGATAGATGAACAACTACAGAGGCAGAAGGAAATTGATGATTGGCTTCCAATTACTTCATCAAGGAATGCAAAATGGTGGTATTCAGCTTTCCACAATGTCACTGCCATGGTTGGAGCTGGTGTCCTCAGTCTTCCCTTTGCCATGTCTAATCTTGGATGGTATGTTTAACCCAAAATAACCAATGAACTTGATATCGAAATAAAAATTTGTATATCAAATTATCGAGTTGTTAACTCCTTGTTTTTCAGGGGTCCTGGTGTAGTTATTCTGATATTATCATGGGTGATCACTTTATTCACATTATGGCAAATGGTTGAGATGCATGAAATGGTTCCGGGAAAGCGGTTTGATAGGTACCATGAACTGGGTCAACATGCCTTTGGTGAAAAGCTTGGTCTTTGGATTGTGGTGCCCCAACAGCTGATCTGCGAAGTTGGCGTGGACATTGTGTACATGGTCACTGGAGGAAAATCGCTGCAGAAGGTCCATAACATAGTTCGTAAAGACGAGAAAGACTCAATCAAACTCAGTTACTTCATCATGATATTTGCCTCTGCTCATTTTGTACTTGCTCATCTCCCCAACTTCAACTCCATATCTGGGGTGTCTTTGGCAGCAGCAGTCATGTCATTAAGGTACATGCAGTTAACTCTTATTAGCTAATGTTTGGTTGATATTCATTGTTGACTTCATCGATAACTAATACCTTAAGCTTTTGGGCCATTGACTAATGTGGTATCAAATCTTGTTTGCAAAAGCTTCTGTGTTTGAAACCTCCCGTCCCTTCATTTCTCTCCCTTCTCATTAGTGAGGATATACATGAGCAGGGAGGATTTTAGCTTGACATAAAGTGTTCGGTCATACGTTAAGCTTTTGGAGTCCTATATTCGTCTCAGTGACAAAGAGGGAACATTAAGATTAAACTTATTTGAATTGTAATATTGCAGTTACTCTACTATTGCATGGACGGCTTCAATCCATAAGGGTGTTCAGGCAGATGTAGATTATGGTTATTTAGCCCACAGCACATCAGGAACAGTCTTTAACTTCTTCAGTGCCTTGGGCGATGTTGCTTTTGCCTATGCAGGCCACAATGTGGTTCTGGAGATCCAAGCAACACTCCCTTCCACACCTGAAACCCCATCGAAGAAGCCTATGTGGAGGGGTGTTGTGATAGCCTACATAGTTGTGGCTTTGTGCTATTTTCCAGTGGCTCTCATTGGATACTACACCTTTGGCAACAAAGTTGAGGACAACATCTTAATATCATTGGAGAAACCTGAATGGCTCATCATAATGGCAAACATGTTTGTTGTTGTCCATGTTATTGGGAGTTATCAGGTCTGTTTTACTTCTTTCCTATCTAGTTATATGAACTAGAACTAGAACATAAGGCGATGGCCTTAGTAGATTTCTGATCAAATCTTGGGTTTTTCTTTGTTCTGCTGCAGCTATATGCAATGCCAGTGTTTGACATGATAGAAACTGTCCTGGTAAAGAAACTA
Source organism: Rosa rugosa (assembly GCF_958449725.1). Lineage (NCBI taxonomy): Eukaryota > Viridiplantae > Streptophyta > Magnoliopsida > Rosales > Rosaceae > Rosa > Rosa rugosa. The sequence continues at coordinate 71,911,330 of NC_084820.1, forward strand.
AAGTTCAGGCCAACTACAACTCTTCGCTTCATTTCACGCAATTTATATGTTGGTAAGTACAAGTAACTAAGACCGGCCAGTGTGATCGCTAGGCTGAGGCAGAATGTGTATGTGATTTACATAGGGTACTCATATGTCACATTTGACTGCAGCATTCACAATGTTCGTCGGTATTACTTTTCCCTTCTTTGGTGGACTTCTGGGATTCTTTGGCGGATTTGCCTTTTCCCCAACAACATACTTTGTAAGTCCTCCTAGACAGCCCATAATTTGAGGTCAATTTTTTTGAAGTTTTTTATATGACACCAACCCTCAACTCATGGTCATCCTTCAGCTCCCTTGCATCATGTGGCTTGCCATCAAGAAACCGCAAAAGTTTAGCTTATCTTGGATCGTTAACTGGGTATGTGTACATTCATCAGGTATCGTCATCTTCTTTAAAACTAAACCAGCTCTATTTCTAAAAATTGGCTTCTTCAATGTCAGATTTGCATTACATTGGGAGTCATGCTCATGATCCTATCACCTATTGGAGGCTTAAGGAGTATCATACTTCAAGCCAAGAAGTACAAGTTCTACAATTGAAATTACTTGGCAGAAGCAAAGGTTGGTGGCCTTGAAATCCAATGCAGACATATAGATGCAAGCATATGTGACGAATAAGACAACGAAGACAGACACAAATAGGTCTCCATCTGGCTTGTCTGAACTGAAAAAGGAAGTACAGGAGACATCTCTAGGCCTCTTCTCAGAGTTGTTGATTTTTTAATTTTGTGTTGTATGGGTGTGATGCATATATACATTACAAATTTACTATTTTCATGTACTTTCAGCAGCAATGAAATAGATATTTGTGGACTACTAGTTCTTTATGGCCAACAAATATTGAATGTTCATGGTCTCACCAAAGTGCAACACAACAGCAAAATATCCGCAAATTATAACCTAAGCAGCTGGGAAATTAGAACCAGAAGAAGAATGGTGCAGAAAAACTAAACTAACCACTTAGACACTTGGTTGGTGGCCTGCACCGAATGTCTGAATCGGTTGCATGACTGGGACAGAAATGGTAATGATGATGATTGAATCCTGAGCCTCCACTTGTGAGTTACTTGAGCGAAAGCGCCGAACTTTGTTGGCCTCATTCTATCAAAAAAAAAAAACTAGAACAAACAATTAAACATAAGAATACAAGATTGATGGAAGATTAATCAATATGAGTTGCATATTTGTTGCCGATTGTTACATATACAGTATATTTTAATTCTCTGAGGCGCAACCCGAGGCCAACCAACATGAAAACAAATTTAAGGATTAATTTCTATACTACTTTTATTTAGCACTAGTTTGGAGATATTTAACTGGCCGAATTACAAGATTCCCCCTACAGAAGAGTGGCAAACAAATATGTCAGCTTCAAGAGTGTTATAAGTTCCAACTCTCTTGGCCACTTATTTTACTAGTCAATACGTACGACTAAAGCCTACACTGTGCATGAATGGGAACTCAAGCTCCAACCGACGAAAATTCTTCCATTCCGAGCAATGTAAGCCTCTCTTTCATACATAAACACCTGCCAAGTTTGACTAGATTTTGATTCATTTGATGAACCATTTGATCCACAAGAACACACTTTTCTCATCAAGAATAAAGCTTACGGTGCTTTCAGTGTGGATTTAGCTTGTGAGTTTGTTTAAGAACTGTGGAATTTCACTAAACCACAGATGGAGGAGCAATCAGAGAAGCAATCACAGATAGATGAAAAGCTAGAGAGGCAGAAGCAAATTGATGCTTGGCTTCCAATCACTTCCTCAAGGAATGCAAACTGGTGGCACTCAGCTTTCCATAACGTCAACTCCATGGTTGGAGTTGGTGTCCTAAGTCTTCCTTATGCCATGTCGAATCTAGGATGGTATGTTTAACACTAAACATTAAGTCACTTTTTTACTTCCATCTACAAGTTTTGAATTCCTTGTTGAATTTTAGGGGTCCTGGTGTAGTTGCTTTAGTACTATCATGGGTCATCACTTTATTCACATTATGGCAAATGGTTGAGATGCATGAAATGGTACCTGGAAAGCGATTCGATAGGTACCATGAACTGGGTCAACATGCCTTTGGTGAAAAGCTTGGTCTGTGGATTGTGGTGCCTCAACAGCTGGTCTGCGAAGTTGGTGTGGACATTGTGTATATGGTCGCAGGAGGAAAAACACTGCAGAAGGTGCATAGCATAGTTCGCAAAGGCCAGAACCCGATTAAACTCACCTACTTCATCATGATCTATGCCTCGGCTCAGTTTGTACTCGCACATCTCCCCAACTTTGGCTCCATTGCCGGCGTGTCCTTGACTGCAGCAGTCATGTGTTTAAGGTACAACATTTAGTTTTTCCCAAACAATGACAATAAGGAAAGATAAGATAAAAGTTAACTGTGATGCAGTTATTCTACTATTGCATGGACAGCTTCCGTACATAAGGGTGTTCAGGCAGATGTAGAATATGGGTATACAGCTCATAACGCATCGGGAACAGTTTTCAACTTCTTGACTGCCTTGGGAAACGTTGCGTTTGCCTATGCCGGCCATAATGTGGTTTTGGAGATCCAAGCAACAGTCCCTTCTTCACCTGGCAAGCCATCCAAGAAGCCTATGTGGAGAGGGGTGCTCATTGCCTATACAGTGGTCGCTTTGTGCTATTTCCCGGTTGCCCTCGTCGGATTTTATACTTTCGGCAATAAAGTCCAGGACAACATCCTAATCTCCTTGGAGAAACCTGCATGGCTAGTCATTACGGCCAACATGTTTGTAGTTATTCATATTATTGGAGGTTATCAGGTTTGTTCTGCTTCTTTCTTCTCTATTTCAATCAATGCAAGGTCGAATACATAAATCGGTGGATTTTGATCAAATCTTGGATTTCCTTTGCATCATTTTGCAGCTATTTGCAATGCCAGTATTCGACATGATAGAAACAGTCCTGGTAAAGAAACTGCATTTTAGGCCTACAAGAACTCTTCGCTTCATTTCGAGGAATGTATACGTTGGTAAGTAAGAGCTATGTGATTACTTGCTTGAGCCAAGAGTGAAAACTATAATGTCGTATTTGACTGCAGCCCTCACAATGTTCGTGGGCATTAGTTTTCCCTTCTTTGGTGGACTTCTGGGATTCTTTGGAGGATTTGCTTTTTCGCCAACAACATACTTTGTGAGTCCTCCTAGTCTATCGCTTAACTTGAAGCCATTTTGCTTTCTAAATAATCATAACAAATTTAGTCATGGTCTCAACTTGATTTCACTCTTCAGCTCCCTTGCATTATCTGGCTAGCCATAAGGAAACCACGGAAGTTTAGCTTATCTTGGTTCATTAACTGGGTATGTAAAAGTATAAGCATGTTCAGCTTGTGTCTTTAAACTAGACCGCTTCATTTCTAAATTGGCTTCTTCAATTTCAGATTTGCATTACACTAGGTGTCCTGCTCATGATCCTATCACCTATTGGAGGGTTAAGGCATATAATACTTGAAGCCAAGGACTACCATTTCTACAATTAAAGAGGCTTAGTACAAGCACAGGTCGTCACCCTGAAATCCAATGCAATGATAGAGGCAACCATGTGTAACTAATACGAACATAAAAGAGGCGCAAACATGTCAGAGTTCTACTCATTGTATTGTCAATTACCGTTGTAATAAGAAATAGATCTGTGGACTATCGGAGTATTAGTCACATGTCAGATAATGTTTTATTTATGATGAACAGTGTTACAGTCACATGTCTGAACAGAGGAATGCACATCATAGATGAAGAAGATTTGGTTTTGCTAACAGAGAAAGCACTATTGTCGATGATTCAATCACAATAACGAAAGGAGAGAAAATATTATCTTTGAGAAATCGCCTTAAAACCTGCAATTTAAGACTAATGAATACAAAAAACTCATCAACTTTCTTTTCCTTTTATGTTAGGTAATAGAAACAAGACCATGATTATGACAGTCTTGGCTGCCAACCAAAGCTCACCAAAGCTAAATATCTCACCAGAATGCAACATGACAGCGAGAGGGCACTAATTTAAATGATTACCTACCTAAGCAGAATGGAAAAGTGAGGAACAAGATATTGCAGAAAACAGAAAAGCAACCACTCAAATTTGGATTTCTATGCTTTAACCTACACTGCAAGTCAACAACTTCATAAGAAAAAGAACAAAACCCTTTGCCACAAATTTGGTAGGTGGTCTGATTTCAACTACATCAATTTATTCATTTCATCCTCATAATTCAGAAACCCTTCTGATCGTCAAACCTAATCAGCATTCCGAACAACAAAGACTAAAGAAGGCTCCCTTTCCAATTTCGAAAGTATAACAACAAAGATAGCATCAGAAAAGAAAAACGTATGCATTCAAAAAACTGCATTGAATCTGTTCTGTGATCATGATTAAACCATTCGACTGGCATTGCTTGTATCATCATTTACACCAATCTACATCATCGAAACATAAAATTTGACGAAAGACATCAACGAAACAGAGCTACTTGTTGCAAATCGCTACGCTAAATCAAGCCACATTGTTATTAAGCTTGAGATAAAAAAAAAACATGACACCAAGTTTGCAAAATGTTCCGTCTAAATCAACATCAAATATTCTATGTAACTTTCTTTTCCAACTTGCCACTCCTATCTCTATACAACTCCACCCAAAGATTTGAAATCCACATAATGCTAACAGAAATAGCAGACATTACCACCACAATCCACGAAACCCAAACCCACCGGGGAATCAAGCCCTCGGCGGCGCCGCTAGCATAGAAAGCACACATTCTATACACGAAATAAGGGCCAACAAAGCCCCTCACAATCGAATAGAGGACATAAAACGGAGGAGACAGAAAATCATACACCTTGGCGGCGAACTCCACGTCCCTCCGGCGCGCGTTGGCGAGCGTCCAGACGTTCTGGCAGAGGCTGGTGACCTCGGCGAGGATGAGGAGCGTGAGGACGGCGAAGGCGCCGCGGGAGGCGACGTAGCGGCAGGTGAGGAAGACGAAGAGCGTGGCGAGGTGGTGGCCGATGAAGAGGACGTCGCCGGGGAAGAAGAGGAGGTAGTGGAGAAGATCCATGAGGAAATAGGCGACGCTGAAATCGAGGACGGAGTTCTGGAGGCGCGTGTTGGGGGCGGCGAAGCCGGTGGTGGGATCGGAGAGAATGGCGAAGGAGGAGAAGAAGACGGCGGGGGTGCCGTGGGCGAGGGAGATGAGGCAGCTGGAGGCTTCGGGTCGGATCTTGGGGCTCCAGGAGCGGAAGACGAGGAAGTAGGCGATGAGGTAGACGGTGAAGAAGAAGGAGAAGAGGATTGGGAGGGGTGGGAGGGAAGAAACAATTGGGCTTTGCTGCGTTCCCATTGGAAACCCTAGATTCCTAGAACAAGAAGAAGAAGAAGAAGAGTCTCTTGACTGTGTTTGAACTCTGAAATGAGTGACACAGTTTATATATATATATATAGGGGGATCTCTTGGTTTTGAAACTCAAAGGACTATTCAGATGTCACAGTATCACTATCTTGACTAACCAAACCATTCATGGTAATATTTTTTTTTTTACTTCTTTTAACCCTGGGTAGCAGCACCATATTAACGTCAAGGTAGTTTAGGACATGGCAAATGAGAAAGAGGAGGTTGCCAGTCCACCGCCATATTAACATTAAGCATCAGAGAACGGCGGAAGGTGAGCGGCAACTTTTCGGAGCAAAAGAGCAACTAGAGTTGCACGGTTTAGAGAAGATGAAACAGTTGGAGGCGAAAGAGAGTCATTTTTCCAGTTAAATCAACTTGACTGAGATTACCAATTCACTACCAAAATTGCATAGACATTTTTTAGCATCGTTTTCGTCCCAAAAAAATTCTATGTTTTACTTCTTGAATTGTTCATAAATACAAAGGCAGAAGTCGAGCAAAAAGAAAAGTAGCATTTACTTAATCAATCTCTCCCTCCTCTATATCATCTACAGGATTTGGAACGACAAGATCAGCTTCTTCTTCCTCATCATCCTGATCCTTTTTCATGTACAAGCCAAGTTGTTCCAAGGGGTTACTGCCCCGGAAGTTGAAACCACCTAAACCATCCTCTGAATGATCTGGGCTTGTTTCATCTACTGAAATTGGTAACTGCTCCATGGGAGCTGTAAGCATTTGCATTTCCAGATCTTGAAGGAACCGAGAGTCATTGATTTCAACAGTCTTCTCCATCTGTACGTACGCCATAAGATGCTCAAATAACAATTTACATAAATTAAGTAGTTGCACTTGTGCAACATCCAAGATTTACCTGCAGCAAAGCCTGCCTTGCTGCTTCTCTCTCAAGCTCCCTCTTCCGTTTAGCCTCGGCTACAGCTTCTGCTTCTTTTTTTCTTCTAGCCTCCTCGGCAGCTTTGGCTTCTGCTTGCAACCGGGCCTTTTCTGCACATATTTTGGCAAATAAAATTAATAAGCTAACTTTGTTAATATACAATTTCAGTTCAGTAAACCAGGAGTGGTTTTAAGTGTATAACCAAAGGAATTGATGAAAACCATACACAGAAATGAAGTATAAGTTAAATGCAAAGGCCACAACCTTTCTTCTGTTGCAGTTCAAGTTCCTCCCTCTGCCGTCGCAATTTCTCAGGATCCCCTTTGTCACCCTGATATCAGCCAGATAAAATTATCACATCCACAATAAAATGTACATGCGAAACTAATTACCATAAAACTAGCCAAACTTTGAATCCCACCTGAATAAAGGTTTTCTCTTGAGCTCTCAAAATGGTATCAGCAAAACGATGCTTCAACAGAGCGGCTCTATGCTGCTTATCAGGGGAGACTGGCCTCTCTGTGGGAGCACTGTCCCCTAAATTTTTTTTTGAGAGATCAGCAATAAGATGCTACCACATAAACAACAGCCTAATTGTTTTGCCTTTTTAACTGGTTAAACTCTTCCACTTACCATCCTGACGGCTATCTGATTCAACTGAACTTGGCTTTGGCTGGGAAGTTTGTTCAACTTGATCCAA